>NC_057797.1:294630957-294930957 GCF_018294505.1 Triticum aestivum | reverse complement strand
GCCCATTTATCCGACGGCCCGTAGGAGGCCCTTGGGTCCTACGGCCCATAGCAGGGTCAAGGTTACCACGGTCCGTATATGGACCATGGTTGTTGCGGCCACTAGCAAACCAGGGAAAAAGAAGACTAGGAAATAAATAAGCCTGGAACTAATGCTAGTCTATTAAGGCGATTGTACAGATTACATCCACTGGGCATACAAAAGTGCAAATATAGGGAACACCGTACACTATAGAAAAAGGGCTTGTTGTCTTCTTTAGCCGGTGGCTGCACGTTAAGAACAAATTTTGTATCGCAACAAAAAGAATTACAGCCATAAAACAAAAGGAAGGTTGGCATAAAAGTTAACAGTCTGGCAGATAAATGCACCACCAGAAGTTCAGAAGCTTAGTTCATTTGACTTGACCATTACGTTATCATGATGTATTATCCGATGGAGAACCATAACCTTCACCTTCATTTCTCCTAGGCTCCTGAAAAACATAGCAAATGTCTGATAGTTTGGTTTCAAAACCATGGATATCTTGACGACATCGAGCAATGGATGTCCTTATTTCACAAAGGGTGTTTGTTAGGGAATGGGCTTATGTCTGGAGCGCATATATAACATTGTTTTGAGCTTGTATATCTTGATCATGAGGCAGTTTGGAAGAGATTGCCTTAACAACCAACCCAGTATTACGCACTAATGTGCTTTTGGCATTGTTAGTGGACAGGTACTGACACACTGCAGCAAGAGGTGACATTGCGGTTATAATTGTCTCGTCACCTTCAGAAGGTGGCGGTTCCATAATTTTTTCCATGGCTTGTTGAAAAGTTGATTTTTTACATTAGTAGTACCAGAACAGAAGATATTAAGGATGCAGCAAAACCAAAGAAAATAGCTTTGGTCTATATATAGAACTTATTCTGGTGAACCCATGTAAAATATTAGTTGTATTATACTACAAGTACATAATAAAACCAGGTTCCAAACATATGACCATGTACCATGGCTAATGTATTTTCTATTTCTTCACATTGTATTGACAGCAAAGGATAAAGAGATGAAGTTTGTAATACGGTAAGCATAGTATGTGTCGCGGGATTTCCGCGACCTCCTATGGGACCAGGAGGCCCCTTGTTGGTTCGGCGGGGGGGGGGGGGTGCATTGCGCAAAGAGCTGACCAGCGTACGACCGTGCGGCAGAGAGCACACAATCGATTTACCCAGGTTCGGGCCACCGCGAGGCGTAAGACCCTAGTCCTGCTTTAGTGGATTGATGGAAGAATGGATGTGGTGGTGCATAGTACACTTGCCTGGCAAGGTTTGCCCGAGGCGACTAAGTGTATGTGGTGGCTTGGGGTTGTCAAGTTTCCAACCTTCTAACCCCTCCTATGAGTGCCATGGGCCTCCTTTTATAGATTAAGGGGTCACCATAGTGGGAAAGTGGTCATTATACACTAATATGGTGGAAAACAATGCTATCATACCTAACTCTGCGGGCTGACAGGATGCATTAAATGCACCGCTTAGTGTCACATCCCTGCGCGCCCAGCAAGGCCTGCAGGGCTATATCGCTAGCTTCGCTCCCGCTCTCTTGACAGGTCGCGTGACTGGTGTCATCTATAGGCTTCTCTGTAGGAAATGGCTGCCATGTGGCGAATGGCTGCCACTTAATCACCTTGCGGCTTGACACCCCACTGATTGATGACGTGGGTCGTGCTTTGAGTGGTAGGTTGGGCGGTTCTGCCCCCGCGGACCCCGGTAGGCTCTGCCAGGGGAGGGGGCCTTGGTTACTTGCTTTGGGTGGTGGCCTCGCTTGTCGATACCTTGCTCCTCGGGCTCAATCCTTGGACCATCTGAGTTGCATGTTGGTTCTTTGATTCTCTTGGTTTTCTAATCTCTGACTTAAGCTGGTGCTTCAAACTTGATCTTGTGCCTATGCAGGGTTGGTCAACAGACCCAGGGTTTTTTGTACCGACACAAGCCCCCGGGCCTACCCCGAACGCGCTGCTGAGCGTCGTCGGGGTAGGGCCTGATAAGTGCACAAGCAAGGTTGTTGAAGGGGTTGGCCCCTTAAGTTTTCCGTTGCTGCTTCTCCAGTCTTGATTCCGAGCGAGTTTCTGGTTTTCCCGTGTGGCATCATGGAAGAACTTGGATCGTGGCCCGCGGATTCTCCTTGCACCAAGACCATGGGGAAAAAACTGCTATCCCACTCGCCCCCCGTTCCGCATGCACCCCGCCACGTGTCCTGCATGCATTGGGCGTGGTAGGTGGTGGATGCGGAGGTCACAGGGGAGAGTGCCATGGCTGAAACCTGAGCGTCGATGGCTGGAGCCAAAGGGCGGATTTGACCCCCAGAGTCATAGTGGGTGTACATGGGCCATATTGGAGGAGTGGGGCCGCCATTTCCCGTAGGAGGAACTAGTCCCTGCCCCGTTCCCCTATAAAAAGGGTCGGCACAACATTCTCCTGCACACACTTCTCATTCTCCTTCGTGATTCTTCTCAAATAGCTATGGCGCGAGGGCAAGGGCGTGGTGGAGCTCCGGTGGCGGTGACAAGGGCTTCTTCTCGACAGCGCGCCTCTCCCCCTCCGGACCTCGAGGTAGCGGAATCGTCCTCAAGAAGAGGAGGAAGGGGACATGGCTGTGGTGGCCGCGGTGCTCGAGGAGGAGGAGGAGGGACGGGCGGTACCTTGGTGGCGCCTCCACCGGTGGGTCCACCTCTGATGGAAGGCCATGTCGGGGATCAACCTCGCGAGTTCATCATAAGGCTGTATAAGACATTGCACGGGAGATGGAGGTCGAGCGACCACGTGCCCTGAGGCTACACATGAGGGGGTGTGGGGACGAAAGCACAAGCGTTGATGTTGACTTCCCCGCCCCTAATGTAATGTATCTCCATCGTACGCCCGCGCTCGCAGCTTCTCAGAGGGGCACATTCTCCATTTCAAATTAATGGAGAGTGGACTGCTCCTCGTCAAGATCTTCGGGTGCTCGGGAGGCCGCTTAGGGTGCAATGTGGAGGGCTCAGCCGATGATGAAAGCTCCTCCTTGAGCGAAAGTGACGAGGAGGACAGTGATGGCGATGACGACGACACTGGGAGGAGGAGTGACGACTCTAACTCCGGCTGATCGTCGCCCGCACCGTCTTCATCAGGCGGCAGCACAACCATCTGCATTTACGCCTCTTCCCCGGCAATGTAGTTTGCTGGGGAGTTGGATGCAGAGGTGTGGATGGTGCTGTCGGGCTCCTCCAGCAGTCTTCCAGCTGGACCCCGGCAAGCTTCCTCTCGGGCTGCAGCTTTGTTAGCCCTGACGAGTCCTGCTAGCCCTGGTGACGATGGTTGATAGGGGCCGCCTTTTGTGGTTCTAAGTCTGATAGTAGAATGGGGGTAGGTATGAGGAGGCAAGATCCTAGCTACGGTGAAGTTGTGCATGCAAGATTTACGAGTTTAGGCCCTTCTTGGAGGAAGTAACAGCCCTACGTCTCAGTACCCGAGGCTAGTCGATTGGATTATGTGTGAAGTTATAGAGGGTGCGAACCCTTGTCCCAAAGGAGGGGGTGGCTTATATAGAGTGGGCCCTAGAGTTCAATGTACATAAAGAGGGGACATTTCTGGTAATGTCAGCATTAAAGTGATATAAATGATCCTTAAGAGTACGGAGTGAATGCTTGACCATTGCCATCCAGAGTGACCTTAGATCTTCTGTACTCCGAGTGGTTTCTGATGTAGTCAAATGATTATATCCCAGTTGGATAGAATTGGGTTGTCTGAGTGGAACTCGTGGTCAAGTGAGTTGCATCCTGAGGTAATTTTAGTCGGTAGAATTTGCTATCCTTTGAATGTCTTTGACTGTAGGGCAGTGTCCTTGGAAAGGGTGCTTAGATCAGGTCTATTGCCCTACCCTAGGTACATGACATCTTAATTAGCCCCCGAATGGTTCTCGGTCCGAGTGGAGATGGAGTTGAAGATGGTTCCGACTCAATGTTCATGCTTTAGAAGCATTTTACTTGGATTGGTGAATCATGCACAAAATTCCGACGTCATTTCCAGTTGCCTTGAGCCATTCAAAGGTTGTTGTCGGTGTCAAAACCGGCGGATCTCGTGTAGGGGGTCCTGAACTGTGCGTCTAAGGCGGATCGTAACAGGAGGCAGGGGACACGATGTTTTACCCAGGTTTGGGCCCTCTTGATGGAGGTAAAACTCTATGTCCTGCTTGATTATTCTTGATAATATGAGTAGTACACGAGATCGGAGAGGCTAAACCCTAGAAGCTAGCCTATGGTATGATCGTATGTTGTCCTACGGACTAAAACCCTCCGGTTTATATAGACACCGGATGAGGCTAGGGTTACACAAGGTCGGTTACAAAGGAGGAGATATGCATATCCGTATTGCCTAGCTTGCCTTCCACGCCAAGTAGAGTCCCATCCGGACACGGGACGAAGTCTTCAATCTCGTATCTTCATAGTCCAACAGTCCGGCCAAAGGATATAGTCCGACTGTCCTGAGACCCCCTAATCCAGGACTCCCTCAGTAGCCACTGAACCAGGCTTCAATGCCGATGAGTCCGGCGCGCAGTGTTGTCTTCGGCATTGCAAGGCGGGTTCCTCCTCCGATTACACCGCGAAAGAGTTTGAATACAAGGATAGTGTCCGACCCTGCAAAATAAGTTCCACATACCATCATAGAGAGAATAATATTTCGACAAATCCAATATGCTGACACGTTTTGGCAGCATAACATCACGCCATGGCCCGGTAATTATTCGAACCGTTTTTCTTTAACCAGCCCCGCACATAACGTGAGGCAGTTTCTTGACACGTCTTATGAAAGCAGAGATCGTGTTCCCTTTATCACGGGATTCTCATCAATACAAATGTGGGTAACCCAACCGTGCCTGTTGGTATGACTCCTAGATTTTAGGTAATTCTAGAACGGCCACAAGGAGGACGCCTGATATTCATCCCCTATATAAAGGGACAAGGCTTTTTGTTTTTTTCCCTCCCATGCTCAATTGAACCATCAATCATGTCCGGATCCAGCCTTCAAGGCCGGTGGATGCCTTCCTCCGTCACGGAGGAGGACATCAACAAGTTGAGGGAGGCCAGGTATCTAACCACCGAAATTTCGCGTAGGCTGCCCACCCAAGGGAAGGTCGCCCCTACTCCGGAACCAAACGAGAGCATTGTGTTCCTCTCCCACTTCCTCTAGGGACTAGGCCTCGCTCTGGATCCCTTTGTTAGGGGTCTCATGTTCTATTACGGGTTGGATTTTCATGATCTGGCCCCGGATTCCCTTCTTCACATCTCGTCATTTATTGTCGTTTGTGAGGCCTTCCTCCGCATTACCCCTCACTTCGGCCTGTGGCTCAAGACCTTTGTTGTGAAGCCGAAGATGGCCGAGGGGCGGTACGCAGCGTGGGGAGGTGCTCTAATAAGCAAAATTGCTGACGCTCCATGGCCAAAGGGTTCCTTTCCACAGGTATTCGGATCATGGCAACGGGAGTGGTTTTACGTCACAGCTCCCCGAAGTGCTAAGTGGGTAGCTGCCCCCACCTTTCGCTCGGGCCCTCCACCACAACTGATGTCATGGATCATCACGGGGCTGAGCTGGGTTCCAGCCAAGGATGTGCCAATATTGCAGAGCCGTATCCGAGATGTCTTCGAGGGAGATTTCAGTCTGGTTATGGTAATGCAAGTTATGCTGGTTCGTCGAGTCCAGCCTTGCAAACGCCGGCCCCCGCATGTGGGAATTCAACCCGGAAGGACCGTGCACTATTTAGAATTTCCTTGACATGACGCACGAGGAGATGTACAAATCGTTCTTCGGACCCCAAATAGAGTGTCTGGACACTACCAAGGACGTGGGCCTGAGCTGCACCCGCCGCTCTCCCCAAGTAAGTAATCCCATGGCCGAACACACTGTCCTTTTATTTATCATGACATCATTCTGAAGAATCGCTCTTTGACCAGGACTGGATAACAAAGGCGAAGATGATCCGGTGTTCGGCCCCCCTTCCTGATGGCTTGGACAATCCGGTGCTGTAAAAGATGCTCGAGCCAGCACCTTGTCTAGTGCCCTCAAAGGAAGATGAAGGGGGGAATAAAGAGGGCGAAAGCGGGCCTCCATCGCAACCTATTCCAATCGAGGGAATGAGTTCCTCCGCGAGGGAGGTTAACCAAGGGGAAGAATCTGACATTCTCTCTCCCAGGGGAAGGAAGAGGTCTACCTCTGAAGATCCGGAAACTAGGGTTTCCAAACGGGAGAAGAAATATCTGCCAAAGGGACCTGCCTCGGAGGGTACTCTTGCCGCACAATGTCCGCGCGGGGATCAGCCCTCTACCGAGCTGTAAGTAAAAGGGTACTCAATAACGAAAATACCTTGCTCTATTTCTGAGGAAAATAATCGAAGCATTTATCTTGCAGTTCGGATCTTAGCCCTTCTCAGCAGAGCTCGTCTTTGGGGGATCTTCTTTCGGACATGATGGAGAGCAAAACGCCTCCCCCTACCACAGCGCCTTACGAAGCGGACGACCCCGAGGTGTCGTCGCGGAGGGCTTCTCCTGATCCGGCAAGGCCAGAAGGTAATCCTATGGCCACCCGAAGTCCTCAGTATCCGGCTCTCGAATAGAGCAATCAAAAGAGTCCGACACCGTCTGGTGTGTGTTCCGATGTACGGAGGGATCTGCTGGAGAAAGCGGCTATCTCAGAAGAGCACCACACATTGTTGGGTACGATGATTGAAAGGATTTCGTCCGCCGAAAGCGGGTTGCATGAAGCCTTTATGAGTCTACTGACAGGTTTTGAGGTACGTGAAATGATGTACATTTTTGAAAGTACCACACATCTTTAGATGTGCCCTGTGTAGATAGTAGCCCCTGAGACTCTGGTTGTCATCGAAAACGGCGGCAAACAGAGGATCATAGTCCCAGGTAATAACTAGACTGCCTTTATGTGCAGGTGGTGGAGGCTCCGGTGGCTAGCCAGACTGATAGGTATGCCGAACTAAAGCGGCAGCTGGATGCGGCAGATGCCGACATCATTCTTGTCAACAAGCGGCTTGACGAGGCACAGGGTCAGTGATTTTTTCTGGCGATTGTCACATAATAAGGGCAGCCTGATGTCAGTATCTTTAATATGTTGTTACTGCATGTGGAGCGGCCACCGTGGAGACCCTTCGGGCGGAACTTACCCGAGCCAAGGAGCAAGCGAGGAGTAACAATGCGGCCGCTTTACAGGCGGCCGAAGAGTTAAGGGCCGAACAGGCCGCACATTGCGAGAGCAAAGAAAAAAGTACTAAGATGGCCGTGGAGTTAAAAGATGCTGCTGACCATTACTGGCTTCTTGAAGAGGAAAACCGGGCGAAAGCGACGGACCTGGAGAAGGCCCGGGTGGCTACCAAGGAAGCTCGCTCCAAAATTAGAGCAACGAAGGAGGAGCTGAATCAAGCTGCAGATATCGTGTCTGGGAAGCCTTTCTTGTTGCAGACTAAGTTCGGAGATCCGAAGTATGCTCCTCTAGACCGGCTATGGAGTTCTGCGGACGCGTACATGGATTTGGCTGCCAGCGCGACTGATGCCGCCAAGTACTTCAAGGATCAGAAAGGTCCCGAAGTGGAGAAGTTGTTTTGGTCACAGTTTCACGCTCCAGTCCTTCCGCTGCTGCTGCATGAGCGATTGACTGGTTGGGCCGAGCTCCATAGGTTGTCTGGACTTGCCATGAGGTCCGTTGTGGATCAACTGTGGCCGGGAGGGCCAAGGCCGAGTAGCTACTTTAGCTTAGTGCAACAATTCCTTGAAGTTGTGCCACACATCGATGTTGTAGAGAGATCAGCGTGCATAGAAGGTGCGCGGATGGCCCTTGCTCGTGTCAAAACATACTGGGCGGAGATGGAGGTCACCACTGTTGCGGCACAGGGTTCAGCCATAGGCCGAGTGGGTGCCGAGCACTACTTTGAAGAAGTCCTTGAAGGCGCTCGTTCGATAGAGGCGCAGTGCTCGAAGAATATTATTTTCCAGTGACATGTAGTCCCACTGTACAAACAATGTTTTATTGATTTTATCAAGGCTGTATTTATACTTTTGCTCGAAAGTGCTATGATGCCTCCTGTGCGGCCGTTTATGTATATATGTATATAACCTGAAAGATGGCAGTCGTCGGTTTCAGCCCCCACGCATATAATGCGGGGGTGTTCACAGGAGACGCATGTTTCACACTTGATCCAACGTCTTGGTCCATTAAGGAGGTGGTCGTGCAGCGAACGAGGCAACCGGACTATAATGCTTTAACACTTTCACTTAGCTAGAGGAGTTTGACAGTGGGGCTACTATATAGCCCCTGGTGGATCCGCGCTCATCCGGATTCGGGGCGCGTACATGCCTGGCCGGGAAAAGACCCTTTGTTAAGGCGGAGGAATCCCTAAGCTTTCGCTAGGTCATCGAGTGGTTGACCAGTCTCACGCTATATCATGACAGTTAGTTTTCGGCTTTCTCTACTGAAGTACTCGTCCAGATGAACCAGGGCACAATCGTAGTAGTTCTCTTGGTGCCGCCTTAGCCGATAGAGTGGAACGTAAGGCAGCAAAACACAGGAGCCAGGCAAACCCAACATTTGACCAAAGACATGATTTGGAGCAGATGCATATAAGGCCAAACTCGCGACGCCGAACACTCCCTAAGGTATTCGGTCTTTATGATGTAAACTGGGCCTAAACAATGCCCTTTGTAATAAGCCCCTGGTGTCTAGGTACGTGCAATATTCTGACGTGGCCACATGCCAATACGTCAGCATCCTTCTCAATTGTACTAAGAATCCGAGGGATGTATATCAACAAGAGACAGTAAGAAAGGTTTACACAGGGTCTTAATCTAAAAAGAATCCTTGGAACGGGTCCCTGCTGCACGTCTGCGCCTGTGTCTCCGTTGTGCCGTATTCTGGACGGGTGTAGCACGATGGTCATCTGGAAAAGAGAGGAACTTAATTGAAAAGTTGCCGTGCAAAAGGTAAGTTATACTAAATAAACAGTATATAGTTCAAAATGAGTAAAGTTGAGCCTGATTGCCACTTGTGTGTGCGTGTTGAGCTCCTTGTATTGTAATAGGGGTATAGCCATCAAACATGTATCAATTACATATAGCTGCACCAGACTTGTCCAACCGTGTCCGTGGTCTTAACGACTTGTCAGATGCTTTAGTTGGTGAGGCCGTTTAGAGTGCGGCTGCCAAGGCAGCCGCACGGTCTTCCGCGCGCAAGGAGCGCTCAATATTTCCATTTACTGTAATGATGCCACGTGGACCGGGCATCGTGAGCATGAGGGAAGCGTAATGCGGTATTGCGTTAAAGCGAGCGAAAGCTTCACGTCTGAGTAGTGCTTGATAGCCACTTTGGAACGGAGCAATGTGGAAGGTTAAATTTTTGCTGCGGAAGTTACCGGGGAAGCCAAATATAACCTCTAGTAGTAGGGAGCCCGTGCAATGGGATTCTGGGCCTGGCGTTACTCCTTTAAAGGTAGTATTTCTATGGCTAATTTTTGTTGGGACATTCCCCATTTTGTGGACTGTGTCCTAATATATCAGGTTTAAACTACTGCCGCCCTCCATCAGGACTCGTGTGAAGTGGTATCCGTCAATTATCGAGTCTAACACCAAGGCAGCCCATCCTGCACGCCGGATACTTGCCGAGTAATCTCGATGGTCGAAGCTGATCGGTTGGGAGGACCAGTGGCAGAACTCCGCTGTGATAGGCCCTGGGACATGTATCTCTAGGAGTGCCGCTTTGTTTCTCCCATTTGTCACGTGTAACACGTTTACTGTTTTAACTTCTGGTGGGAATTTCTTTTATTCCCCAGTGCTTTGCTTGCGAGGTTCATCCTCGTCTTTGCTTGGAGTATCCTGCCCCTTGTGTTCGGCGTTGAGCTTGCCGGACTGCTTGAAGACCCAACATTCTCTATGTGTATGATTTGCAGGTTTATCAGGGGTGCTGTGGATCTGACATATTTTGTCCAGAATCTTGTTTAGGCTGGACAGTTCGTCTCTGTTGCCTTTGGAGGGCAGCTTTTGCTGACCTGGCTGGGAGCTTCTGAATCCGGCGTTTACCGCCATGCTCTTCGGGCTGTCTTCTTTATTCCGGCGCTTGTTTTTGCAGCGTCGTGGTGTCCCGTTTTCATCCCTGACCTCGGATGTACTTGGGTCGCTGGTGCTGCACTAGGCTAACCAGCTGTCCTTGCCCGCGCAAAAGCGGGTCATGAGGCTTGTTAATGCTGCCATTGTTCTTGGCTTTTCTTGGCCGAGGTGTCTGGCGAGCCATTCGTCTCGAATGCTGTGCTTGAAAGCTGCTAAGGCTTCGGCATTCGGACAGTCGACTATTTGGTTCTTTTTAGAGAGAAACCTGTTCCAAAGCTTTCGAGCTGACTCTCCGGGTTGTTGAGTTATATGACTTAAATCGTCTGCATCCGGTGGTCGGACATAGGTCCGTTGAAAATTTGCCCGAAAACCGTCTTCGAGCTCTTCCCAGCTTCCAACGGAGTTTTTGGGCAGGCTTTTAAGCCAGCGCCGACCTGGACCTTTGAGCTTGAGGGGTAAGTACTTGATGGCATGGAGATTGTCTCCTCGAGCCATGTGGATATGGAGGATGTAGTCCTCAATCCAGACCCCAGGGTCTGTCGTTCCGTCGTACGCCTCTATGTTTACGAGTTTGAATCCCTCTGGAAATTCGTGCTCCAGCACCTCATCGGTGAAACATAGGGGGTGAGCGGCACCCCTGTATTTGGGTGTACCGTGGTGTTGGGATGTTTGTTGTGCTGCATTGCATACTGGAGTGCGCTTGTGTGGCTGGTAGATGGATCTGGTTGCGCCGTACTTTTGATGCGAGCCCTCATGTGGGTCGCGTACTGGCTTATGTGCGGCGTTGTTTGCCGCTCTATGTTGGCCACGAGGACGCTTATCCGACCGGATGGCCGTTTTGTTTTTTGATTGCGGGGGATCTAAGGCCTCCTCATCGAATTCAGGCAGCAGCTTTTGCTTCGGGTAGCTCTTGGTATGGCGATTACCACCATACTTCGCTGCAGTGTTGAGTATTTCACTCCATCTGATTCTGAGTGTGTCTTGTGCATTCCTGAGCCTTTGCTTCTGCTTTTTCAGACTCCTCGCAGTGGCAACAAGCCTTTTATGGGTATTCTGTTGCTCCGAGTGCCTGTTCGGTGTGATGTTATCCGGACTGTTATCTTCGACGGAGTCGAGTTGTTCGGTTTGATTCTCCGTGTTGCCGTGGTCGGACGACGGTTCAATGCCGTGTTTGTCGTCCGCTGGTTCGCCTTGCTCTATCGCTAGGTTTATATGATCGCTGCTTCAGCCGAGGCAAGATTTGGAGCGGCGCTTATGCCGCCGCTTTGACTGCTTCTCGAGGGAACAACCCTTCGCAGCGTCCTTACGTTCCTCGTCGTCGTTTTCTTTGGGTGTGTCCACCATGTATACATCATATGATGAAGTGGGCATCCAGTGCCCTGTGGGCAGTGGTTCCTGTTCATCTCCTGCATCGTCGTCCATACCGTCGATGTCTTCGGAGACGAAGTCGAGCATGTCGGTCAAATTGTCGACAGTGGCTACTAAGTGGGTGGTGGGTGGGCGGCGAATTTCTTCGTCATCCTCATCCCAATCCTACCGAACATAGTTCGGCCAGGACTCTCCTGACAGGGAGAGAGACCTTAATGAGTTCAGTATGTCGCCGAAGGGCGAGTGCTGAAAGATATCCGTGGAGGTGAACTCCATGATCGGCGCCCAGTCAGATTCGATTGGCACGGGCGCAGGCAGTTCGGAGTCCGTGGCCGGTGGAGAATCTGGCAATTCGGCATCACGGCTCTCGTGAAGGGTAAGGTCGATACTCGGCTCGATCGCCGATGAGAGTGTGGCCTCCGTGGTGGGGTCTATCCACACGTCTATGGATGGCGCAATTGGCCCTGAATTGAGGGTCGAAGCGGTTGTCGTTGCGGTCTCCTGAACACTGTCCGATGGTAGAGCTAAATCATGCTCATCGTGACCGTGCGGCGCACTCGGCAGGGGCTCGAATCCGTCAAAGATCAAGTCTCCGCGGATGTCGGCTGTGTACTTTAAGCTTCCAAACATGACCTGATGGCCAGGGGCGTAACTCTCGATCTGCTCCAGATGGCCAAGCGAGTTGGCCCGTAGTGCGAAGCTGCCGAATACAAAGCTCTGTCCGGGGAGAAAATTCTCACCCTGGACCGCATCGCTATCGATGATCAAAGGAGCCATCAAACCTAAAGGTGATGACATAGAGGAAGTCTCAATGAAAGCACCAATGTCAGTGTCAAAACCGGTGGATCTCGGGTAGGGGGTCCCAAACTGTGCGTCTAAGGCGGATGGTAACAGGAGGCAGGGGACATGATGTTTTACCCAGGTTCGGGCCCTCTTGATGGAGGTAAAACCATACGTCCTTCTTGATTATTCTTGATAATATGAGTAGTACAAGAGTTGATCTACCACGAGATCGGAGAGGCTAAACCCTAGGAGCTAGCCTATGGTATGATTGTATGTTGTCCTACGGACTAAAACCCTTCGGTTTATATTGACACCGGGGGAGACTAGGGTTACACAAGGTCGGTTACAAAGGAGGAGATATGCATATTCGTATTGCCTAGCTTGCCTTCCACGCCAAGTAGAGTCCCATCCGGACACGGGACGAAGTCTTCAATCTTGTATCTTCATAGCCCAACAGTTCGGCCAAAGGATATAGTCCGGTTGTCCGGAGACCCCCTAATCCACGGCTCCCTCAATTGTCGAGTGAACTTTAGCTAATAAGCTTAGAATGTTGATATGGCATAAAATCTTCGGCATGATCGATTGCGCTGCCGTTCCCGGATCTCGCGGTATTCGAAATCTGGAGAAGCGTGCAGGACGGAGAGAGTCGCATTAAGCAGGGCGGATTAGGCAGGGGCGCCTTGATCCTCGCGCCACCTCTTTTGCCACGTATCGAGCGCGTGACTGTTGCGGGATTTGACAGGATTGCCTGGGTCCACAAGTTAGTCACTCGGGGAATAGGACCATATAAGGCGTTCGGGCTAGTGTCTTTGCACAATGCACCTCATTTTCCCCCTTCTTCCTCTGCTTCTCCACTACATCTGCCTCTGCCCTCGGCGCCGCCGCCCAGTCCGAGCTCAACCTGCTGCATTAGGGAAGGACAAGATGGCGGCTCTGGAGCGCGCAAAGAAGGAGACGGCGAAGGCTAAGGGGAAGAAGACAAGCTGGGGAGGGTCGTTGTCGAGAACTGGTCTGCCGCCCGACTGGTTCCAGGGCGACTAGATCTGGTCGACGATCCAGCGAGAAGATATGGAGGATCTGGCTGAGGGGGGCCTGATTCCCCATGATTCTTGGCGACTTATGAAGGACGAGACCGATCTGCGACCACAGGAGGGTGAGTGTGTCGTTCTTGCGACCCATGTCAACCGCGGTTTCTCTTTTCCTCCCATCCTTTCTTCCAGGGTTTTCTATAATTTTTTGGAGCCCAACTTCATAACTTTTCTCCCAACACCATCACATACCTTGCTGCATACATGTCCATGTGTGAGATCTTTTGAGGGTATCGACTGCACTGGGGTCTCTTCAAACACATTTTCACCTGTCATTCTCAGTCTGTAAAAAAGGCCAATCCGAGTGATGAGAGGACACACGTGATCCAGATGTGTGGAGGTCTAGGGATCCAGATGAGGAATAAAAGCGCTTTACCTGCTATGATTCCTCCCGAGTCAGTCAGAGGGTGGCAGTCGACCTGGGTCTATTATAAGGACCAACCAACCTCGGGTCGGTCGACTGTCCTTCCCCCGGTTTCCATAGGACAAGTTGAGAAGCCTTCTCCCTTGGGAGTGACTCTAGCTGGGAAAGTGGAGGTGAATATGTTGGTTGAGCGAGTAGTCCAACTTGTCCCCGGCGGTTTCACTGGCATGGACTTGCTAGAGGTGTTCCTTAGTCGACACATCCAGCCACTCCAAGCCCGTGACCATCCAATGTGGATGTATTCGGGTATTGAAGACAGCACTCGGATCCACCCGGAGGAAGATGACAAGGGGACGGTGGCATAGTGGTTGTAAGGTATTACTGAAGGAAATATTCCCTAGTGGCAATAATAAAGTTATTATTTATTTCCTTATTTCATGATAAATGTTTATTATTCATGCTAGAATTGTATTAACCGAAAACATAATACATGTGTGAATACATAAACAAACATAGTATCACTAGTATGCCTCTACTTGACTAGCTCATTGATCAAAGATGGTTAAGTTTCCTAGTCATAGACATGAGCTATTATTTGATAAATGGGATCACATCATTAGGAGAATGATGTGATTGACTTGACGCATTTCGTTAGCTTAGCACTTGGTTGTTTAACTTTACTGCTACTGCTTTCTTCATGACTTATATATGTTCCGATTACTATGAGATTATGCATCTCCCGAATACCGGAGGAACACTTTGTGTGCTACCAAACGTCACAACATAACTAGGTGATTATAATGGTGCTCTAAAGTTGTCTCCGATGGTGATTGTGGAGTTGACATAGATCAAGAATAGGATTTGTCACTCCGATTGTCGGAGAGGATCTCTGCGCCCTCTCGGTAATGCACATCACTATAAGCCTTGCAAGCAATGTGACTAATGAGTTAGTTGCGGGATGTTGCATTACTGAACGAGTAAAGAGACTTGCCAGTAACGAGATTGAGCTAGATATTGGGATATCGACAATCGAATCTCAGGCAAGTAACATACCGATGACAAAGGGAACAATGTATATTGTTATGCGGTTCGACCGATAAAGATCTTCGTAGAATATGTAGGAACCAATATGAGCATCCAGGCTCCGCTATTGGTTATTGACCGGAGGCATGTCTCGGTCATGTCTACATAGTTCTCGAACCCGTATGGTCCATACGCTTAAAGTTCTGTGACGATCGGTATTATGAGTTTATATGTTTTGATGTACCAAAGGTAGTTAGGAGTCCCGGATATGATCACGGACATGACGAGGAGTCTCGAAATGGTCGAGACATAAATATTGATTAATTGTAAGCCTACATTTGGACATCGGAAGAGTTCTGGGTGATATCGTGATTTTACCGGAGTGCCGGAGGGGTTACCGGAACCCCCCGAGGGTTAATGGGCCTTGTTGGGCCCTAGTGGAGAGTGAGAGGGGCCGGCCAGGGTAGGTCGCGCGCCCCTCCCCCTCTGGTCCGAATTGTACTAGGAGAGGGGGGGCGGCGCCCCCTTTCCTTATCCTTCTCCCCCTTCCTTTCCCCCTCCTAGTAGGAGTAGGAAAGAGGGGAATCCTACTCCTACTAGGAGGAGGATTCCTCCTCCTGGCACGCCCTCTAGGGCTGGATGACCTCCCCCTTGCTCCTTTATATACGGGGGAAGGGGGCACCTCTAGACACACAAGTTGATCATTGATCTCTCCCAGCCGTGTGCGGTGCCCCCCTCCACCATAATCCACATCGGTCATACTGTAGCGGTTCTTAGGCGAAGCCCGGCAACGGTAGCTTCATCAACATCGTCACCACACCATTGTGCTGACGAAACTCTTCCCCGAGCTCTACTGGATCGTGAGTTCGCGGGACGTCACCGAGCTGAACGTGTGCTGAACGCGGAGGTGCCATGCGTACGGTACTGAGGATCGGTCCATCGGGAAGACGTATGACTACATCAACCGCGTTGTCATAACGCTTCCGCTTAAGGGTCTACGAGGGTACGTGGGCTCCACTCTCCCCTCTCGTTGCTATGCATCACCATGATATTGTGTGTGCGTAGGAAATTTTTTGAAATTACTACATTCCCCAACAATTACTGGCAACAAAGACAACCCCAGGGGGTCTAGGAGGATTCTTCCACTCGACAACACCAACGAACCCGACAAGGTATGTCTCCTTTCTTCCAAGTGTCTTTTGTTCTGACATGTATTTGTTCTTGAAACCGATGGATATCCACTCGACTCTGTGCCTTGCAGATCTACACTAAGATGTATTCGATGCCCAATGAAGAGCAGGAGCAGGAGGGAGAGGCGAGCGGAGGCGACAGCGGTGAATGGCATTCTAACGGAGGAGGAGAGGAGGAAAGTAAAGACTCGAGTAGTGGTGAGGAGGTCGACTCTCCACCTCGCACGGAAAGACGCTCCAAGCAGAGGCAGGACCCAACAAGTGTTCGTGGCAAAGCGACTCCACCGACTGGACAGGCGTCAAAGCGCACTCGAACATGTTCTCCTGTGCCGACTAAGAAAGCTCTGAAGCACCACAAACTCTCACCGTCAAAGCCCCGGAAGGCCCTTCCCAAGATTAAAGTGGTCGTCCCATCGCTTCTGGGTAATTATTGTGTGCGACCTCTTAGTTTTTGCATGACTCGATCTTTGGTCGATTCACTTTCCTGTTTTAACCGAGTGAATTCTGAAATTTGCAGTGCTGCCTCTCGGTCTTCTATTTTCCAGGATGATGATGACGAGGAGATGGAAGACACAGTCACCTCTAACGCGGGTATAACTCTTGTCATCTTGTCTTTACTTTATCACCCATTTTGACAGTCGACTGAACTCTTGCAATTGATCGCTTTGCAGCTCCACCCAATGTTATTGAACTTCCAGATGACGATGAAGATGTGCCACAGAGACCAATGGGGAGGAGGGGCAGGACTTAGAGCAGGTAGGCACTAGCAAGCAAGATGTCCCAGTCGACGCCGGTGACAAAACCAGTGATTCGGCAGTCCGGAGACCTGAACAGACTTCTATTACTTTTGTTGTTCCAGTGTCGAGTGACCTCCCTGAGTCGTCGACTACACAGGTCCCTGTTTCATCTATCCAACACCATGCCTCGGATCCTCAAGCTACCGCGACTGAACCACCGTCTCCGCTGTTCGTCACCCATCATGTTTTGGAGGACCAGGCAAGCGCTGCTACGGAAGCTATATGCCAAGCAGGCCTGATGATGGAGCGGATGAAGATAGTGCATGAGACCAGCCAAGATGCCTATGATGTCGTGCAACCCTCCAAGCCAATGTCCAGGTTAGTTGGTTTCCGACTGAGCTCCTAGCTTGATGCTTGTTCTGTTAGGATATGCTACCTGAAAACTTTTCATTGTGCATCCATTTCTCACTCTATACTTCGCATCTGTACACCCACTGGGTGTTTCAATTTATGCCGAGTAGTTTTTCTAGTTGAGTCAACTAGGTTGTGTTGATTGTAACTTTAGACTAGTGGGGGCATGCATAGTGCACCCACTGGGTGTAGTCCCCGAGGCCGTCGTCGAATGTGTGATTCGGCGGGGGTCTTGATAGAAATATCTTGTTCTTCAGTTCTTCCACTCGGTCTGGGTGGACCATGTCGAGTGGAACCTGAACCAGTGGGGGCATGCTAGGTGCACCCACTGGGTGTAGTCCCTGAGACCGCGGTCAACTGCGGGCAGTCGGTTGTGGTCTGAGAATAATTGTTGCCTCTTCTTTCTTTCTTTTTCACTTGGTCTGGACGGGTCGTGTCGAGTGGAACCTGGACCAATGGGGGCACGCTAAGTGCACCCGCTGGGTGTAGTTCCCGAGACTACTGTTGAATGTTTGATTCTGCAGTAGTCTTAGAATTCTTTTCACTCGGAAGTGAATAATCTTTTTGATTCTGTCCCCTGATGTATCTTTTTACAGACTTCAAAAATCTTGACACCGACATTGGTGCTTTCACTGAGAGTTCCTCTGTGTCGTCGCCTTTAGGCCCGATGGCTCCTTTGATCATCAACAACGATGCGGTCTAGGGTGAGGCTTTTCTCCCCGGACAGATCTTCGTCTTCGGCGGCTTCGCACTACGGGCCAATTCGCTTGGCCACCTGGAGCAGATCGAAAGCTACGCCCCTGGCCATCAAGTCAGGTTTGGAAGCCTAAACTACATGGGAGACATCCGCGGAGATTTGATCTTCGACGGATTCGAGCCACAACCAAGCGCGCCGCACTGTCTCGCGGGGCATGATCTAGCTCTGTCACTGAACAGTATCCTGGAGGCCGCAAACGCACCAGCTCTGACCCTTAATTCGGAGCCAGTTGTGTCAATCGAGGATGAGCGGTTGCACGTCACCTCGGGGGCTGCAATCTCAAAGGCGATCGAGCCGAACATCGGCCCCACACTCCACGTGACTCACGACTCCGAGGATCCGGACTCCTCTCCGGACTCCGAACCCCCCGCGCCCCTGCTGATCGAATCCGATTGGGCGCCAATAATGGAGTTCACTGCCGCAGACATCCTTCAGCACTCGCCTTTTTGCGATATCTTGAATTCTCTCAAGTCTCTCTCTTTATCAGGAGAGCCCTGGCCGAACTGCGGTCAGCGAGGACGGGATATGGACGATGAAGAAATTCAAAGCCCACCCACCACCCACTTGGTAGCCACTGTCGAGAATTTAAACGACGTGCTCAACTTCGACTCCGGAGACATCGACAGCATGGATGACGATGCAGGAGATACCGATGAACCAACGCCCATAGGGCAGTGGACAGCCACCTCATCTCATGATGTATACATGGTGGATACCCCTAAAGGAAGCGACAATGAGGAAAAAGGGGATGGAACGGGAGATCGACCCCCCGAAAAGCAATCAAAGCGTCGGTGTAAACGCCGACCCAAGCCCCGCCTCGATAAAAACCCAGCCATAGAGCAGGACCAGCTGATAGACGACGAGCAGGCCTTAGAGCAACCGTCCGAACAGGGCAACACGAATAGAGAAACCGAACATCCCTCCTCCGGCGAAGACGGCATTCCGGATGACCTCACACCGGATAAACCCACGGGGCAGAAGAATCTCCACGAGAGGCTCGTTGCAACTGCACGCAGCCTGAAAAAGCAGAAGCGGAAGCTAAAAACAGCAGAAGATGCACTCCGGATTAGATGGAGCAAAGTAATCAATACCGCAGATAAATACGGCGATGGTCGCCGCACTAAAAGCTCTCCGAAAAGAAGGCTACTGCCTGAATTCGACGAAGAGGCCTTAGAGCCCTCGCATTCAAAAAATAAGAAAGCCACACGGTCGGATAGACGATCCCATAAAGCGGCAAGCAGCGCCGCACTTAAATCGGCATGCGACCCACCTAAGGATTCGCATCATGGCCCAGTCAGGTCCATTTATGGGCCAAGAAAGCAAGCTCTCTTAAGCAATGCAATAAAGCCATCATCAGAATCCGGCACACCCAAATACAGGGGCACCGCACACCCCCTATGTTTCACCAATGAGGTCCTGGACTATGAATTTCAAGAGGGATTCAAACCCGTAAACATAGAGGCATATGATGGAACAACAGACCCTGGAGTCTGGATCGAAGATTATATCCTCCACATACACATGGCTAGAGGGGATGATCTCCATGCCATAAAATATTTACCCCTTAAGCTTAAAGGGCCAGCCCAGCATTGGCTTAAAAGCCTTCCTGAAAACACAATTGGAAGTTGGGAAGAGCTCGAGGATGCTTTCTGAGCAAATTTTCAAGGCACCTATGTCCGCCCTCCGGATGCATACGATCTTAGTCACATGACTCAACAGCCCGGAGAATCAGCTCGACAGTTCTGGAACAGATTCCTCACTAAAAGGAATCAGATAGTCGACTGTCCGGATGCCGAAGCCTTAGCAGCTTTCATGCATAATGTCCGAGATGAATGGCTCGCCAGACACCTCGGCCAAGAAAAGCCAAGAACAATGGCCGCACTAACAAGCCTCATGACCCGCTTTTGTGCAGGAGAGGACAGCTGGTTGGCAAGGTGCAGCCCCAATGACCCAAGTACATCCGAAACTAGGGATGGAAACGGAAAACCGCGACGCAACAAGGACTGTCGCCGGACTAAGGAAAAAAGTCCGAAGAGCACGGCAGTCAATGCCGGATTCAAAGGCTCACGACAAAATCAGACAAAACTGCCCCTCCAGGATAACAGGGACGATCCATCCAACTTAAATAA
Source organism: Triticum aestivum (assembly GCF_018294505.1). NCBI lineage: Eukaryota > Viridiplantae > Streptophyta > Magnoliopsida > Poales > Poaceae > Triticum > Triticum aestivum. The sequence continues at coordinate 294,910,996 of NC_057797.1, read as the reverse complement.
AATCCTAGACAGGATATGTCAGATACACAGTACTCCCGGGAAGCCTGCTAACCATACCCATAGATATTGTTGGGTTTTCAAACAATCCGGCAGACTCAATGCCGAACACAAGGGGCTCGACACACCAAGCAAAGACGAGGACGAACCCCAAAAGCAGAGCACCAGGAAACAAAAGAACTTCCCACAAGAAGTAAAAACAGTGAACTTAACTCACATAACAAAACGTGCGGCGCCCATAAACGTACGCACCACACGACCTACCCACAAAGGGTCCCGCCACTGGTTGTCAAAACCAATCATCTTCAATCAGCTAGATTATTCTAGAAATATCAAGAATGCAGGCTGGACTGCCTTGATACTCGATCCAATAATTGGCGGACTCCAGTTTTCAAATGTCCTTTATGGAAGGCGGCAGTGGACTAAACCTGATATACCAGGATACAATCCATCACATGGGGATAAACCCAGCAAGAATCTGCCGCAGCAAAACCTCCTTTCAAGGGGTAACACCTAGTCCGGACACCCATTGTACGGGTTTTCTCCGGCTCGAAGTTATATTCGGCTCTGCAGGTAACTTCCGCCGTGAAAAGCTGACCTTCCATATCATCCCGTTCTCAAGTCGCTATCAAGCACTACTAGGATGCGAAGCTTTCGCTCGCTTTAACGCAATACCGCATTATGCATCTCTCACGCTTAAGATGCCCGGTCCACGAGGCATCCTCTGTTTGAAGGGGAAGCACTAAAGTGCGCCTCCCCAAGCGGAGGACTGTGCGGCCGCTTTGACAGCCTCACAGTAAAATGGCCTCACCGGCCAAAAAACTTCGAAATAGGTCATTAAAGACCACGAACACGGATAGACGAGTTCGATACAAAATCATCATTGATGCAGGCTTACTGGCCATATACCCCCGCACTAGGGGCTCCATGCATATACAATAAGAGACAATAAAGCTCAATTTTATATATTTTACTTTATACTTTGTTTATTTTAAACTTCTGTTCAGCACAACCCGTTTTCAACTCAGTTCCTCTCTTTTATAGATGAACGTCGTGCGGCGCCCGTCCAGGATATGGCACAACGGGGACACGGGCGCAAACGTGCAGTAGGGACCCGTCCTAAAGGATTCTCTTTAGATTAAGACCCTGCATAAACCTTTTTTACTGTCTCTCGTTGCTACACATCCCCTGGTTTTTTCTGATATAACCAAGGAGGAGGCTGGCGTCCTGGCATGTGGCCACGTAAGAATTTTTGCACGTACCTGGACACTAGGGGCTTTTTTAATAAGGAGTGTTATTTCGCCCGCACTCATAAAGACCGAACACCTTAGGGAGTGTTCGGCGTCGCGAGTTTTGGCATTATATGCATCAGCTCCGAATCATGTCTTTGGTCAAATGTTGGGTTGCCCGGCTCCTGAGTTCGGCTACCTTACGTTCCGCTCTATCAGCTAAGGTAGCACCTGGAGAACTACTGCAGTCGCCACCAAGGGGCTACCTAAATAGTCTCACTGTCAAGCTCCTATGGCTAAGTGAAAGTGTTAAAGCATTATAGTCCGGTTGCCAGGCCCGCTGCGCTATCACCTCCTTTGTAGGACCAAGACGTTGGGTTAAGTGTGAAAATGCGTCTTCTGCAAGCACCCCCGCACTATGTGCGTGGGGGCTGAAGCCAACGACTGCCATCTTTCAGATTTTGTATATATATATCTTAAAATGGCCGCACAGGAGGTGTTCCAAATACTTGAAGGCACAAGTATAAAATGGCCACTATAGTTTATCAAAATATTACTTTATAATTACATATGCTATCATAACATAGCATCTTTCGAGCACTGCGTCTCTATTACACGAGCGCCTTCAAGGACTTCCTGAAAATAGTGCTTGAAGGGTAGTCGGCTTTTGTTCGAATCTCGGGACGCAACAACGGTGGTCTCCATCTCTGCCCAGTATGTCTTGACACGGGCAAGAGCCATCCTTGCACCCTCTATGCATGCTGACCTCTTCATTGCATTAATACGCGGCACCGCGTCAAGGAATTGCTGCACCAAGCTGAAATAACTCTTCGGCTCCGATCTCCCCGGCCACAGATGACCCATGACGTACTTCATGGCGAGTCCGGACAACCTATTCAGTTCGGCCCATTGAGCCAAACGATCGTCCACTGCTAGTGGACGCTCTGGATTGTGAAACTGGGACCAGAAAATATTTTCCACTTCGCGATCTTTCTGATCTCGAAAGTGTTCGATCGCATCAGCAGCACTCGCTGCCAAATCCAGATAGGTATCCTCCACACGCCACATCTGGTCCAACGGAGCAAACTTCGGATCACAAAATTTCCTTCGCAGCCTAAAGGGCTTTCCAGCCGCAATCTGTTCGGCCTGACGCAGCTCCTCCTTCGCAGCTCTCATCGCAGAGCGCGCATCCTTGGCATTGGCAACGGCCTTCTCTAAGTCCGTCTGTTTCGCCTGGTCTTCTTTCTCAGGAAGTCTGCAACGGTCTGCAGCGCTCTTTAACTTTTCGGCCATCTCGGCCATCTCTTCCTTGCATCGGCAATGAGCAGCTTGTTCGGCTCTCAGCTCTTCAAGGGCTTTCTTGGCAGCCACATCACTTTCTTTGTCTTCTTCTTTAGCTCGGGCAAGTTCTGCCCTAAGACTCTCCACGGCGGCCGCACCATCTGCGTCAAGCACACACATCGTAAGACACTGGCATAAAACTCTTCTTACCTGATGCCGCCCGAGGACTTACATACCTTGAGCCTCATCAAGCCGCAGGTTGACAAGCGCGATGTCAGCATCTGCCACGACCAGTTGCCGCTTTAGTTCGGCAAAATCATCAGTTCGGCTCGATCCCGGACACCCTGCCACCTACATTCAAAGGCGACATCTTAGACCTGGGATTATGATCCTCCGCGTGCCGTTACTTCTTGACGACGCGTAGAGTCTAAGGGGCTACTATCTACACAGGGCGCATCTTATTCATGCGCAACTGACAAAAGTGTACATTATCTCCTCAAAACCCGTCAGTAAAATTTTGACGGCCTCATGCAATCCGCTCTTTGCGGATGAGATCCTTTCAATCACCGTGCACATCAATGCACGGTGCTCCTTCGAGATAGAAGCTCGCCCTAGCAGAATCTTTAGCTCCTCCGGCCGAGCACCAGACGGTGCCGGACTTGTCCCATGACCTCTTTCGAAGGCCGGACGCAGAGAACCTCGGGGGGCCACATAGCTATCTTCCGCCCCTGCCGGATTCAGAGAAACCCTCCGCGACGACACCTCAGGGTCGCCCGCCTCGCTAGGCGGCACGGCAGGGGGAGGCGTCCCGCTCTCCATCATCTCCGGAAGGAGATCCCCCGAAGACGAGCTCTGCTGAGAAGGGCTGAGGTCCGAGCTACAAGGTAAAAATTCAGTTAATCTTCTCAGATATAAATCAAGGATTTCCCTCATCCCTCAAAAGGAAAATCTTTCTCTACTTACGGCTCGCTGGAGGGCTGATCCCCTTGAGGGCGTAGTCCGGCCAAGGAACTCCCCGGCGTCGACCCTCTGACGAGGATTTCTTTCCCCCGCTTCGAAGCCATGGTTTCCGGGTCGTCAGAGGCGGCTCTCTTCTTCCCCTTAGGAGAGGAATTGTCAGTTCCTCCCTTCGGAGCAGCCTCCTTCGAGGAGGCCATAGTTTCCTTGTCCTCCCCCTTGCTCCCCTCCAAAGGCATTATCTCCAGCATCCTGACCAGCACGAGATCCGGCCTGGTTTCGGGAAGGGGAGCCGGACACCTGATCAGCTTTGCCTTCGCTATCCACTCCTGTTTAAAAGGACGGCTCTTTTAGGGGCAAGTTTATGACAATTATACGGATAGAAGGTCCGGGCACAAGGTTGCTTACTTGAGTATCCGGGCGATTGCAGCTTAGGCCTGCGTCCTCGGTTAAATCCGGACACATGTCTTGTGATCCGAAGAACAGTTTATACATCCCCGCGGGCGTTGCACCCATGAAATTCTGGAGAGCTCGCGGTCCCTCTGTATTAAACTCCCACAGGCGAAGGGGGCGACGTTTGCCAGGCAATATTCGGCGAATCAGCATGACCTGCGTCACCTTGACCAGGCTGAGGTCTCCTTCCACGAGATCCTTAATGCGGCCCTGTAACAAGGGCACGTCTTTGGGCAAACCCCAATCTAACCCTCTGTTGACCCATGACGCTAACCGTGGTGGGGGACCCGAGTGAAAGGCAGGAGGCGCCACCCACTTGGTGCTCTAGGGAGCAGTGATATAAAACCATTCTCGTTGCCACAAGCCTAGCTCCTCTTGAAAAGAGCCCTCGGGCCATGGAGCATCAGCATTTTTGCTTATAACAGCGCCTCCGCACTCTGCGTGCCGTCCCTTGATCATCTTTGGCTCCACTTTGAAGGTCTTGAGCCATAATCCGAAGTGAGGGGTAACACGGAGGAATGCTTCACACATGACAATAAACGAGGAGATATGGAGGATGGACTCCGAAGCTAAGTCATGGAATTCCAGCCCGTTATAAAACAGCAGTCCCCTCACAAAGGGATCCATTGGGAAGCCCAACCCCCGAAGGAAGTGAGACATGAACACCACGCTCTCACCGGGCTGGGGACTGGGAATGACCTGCCCTTGAGCAAGCAACCTATGAGAAATTTCGCCGGTCAGGAACTTAGCCTCCCTCAACTTTAGTACGTCCTCCTCCATGACGGAGGAGGGCGTCCATCGGCCTTGAAGGTTAGAACCAGACATTGTCGAAAGTCCGAAGCGCCTGGAATCTAGAGCCTAGGGTGTTGGAACTCGAAGCGACGAGCGAACTCGCTTGAGATTGAAAAAAGGAGTAAGGCCTTGGTCTCTTTATAAGAGGTTGAATACCAAGAGCCCTCCCTGTAACCATTCGGGACTCGTCTTTGATCGAGGAAATGTGCTAACGGGCGCGGTTGGGTTACCCACGTCCGTATTGATGAGAATCCCATAAAAGGGGGTACACGATCTCTGCTTTGACAAGACGTGTCAAGGAAACCGCCTCGCAAAACATGCTGAGGTGGAAAAGTAAAAACGATTCGAGTAAAGGACTTGGCCGTAGTGTGATGACGCACTGCGGAATGCATCAGCAGATTTGATTTGTGTTAATATTATTTTCTCTATGGCAATATGTGGAAACTTATTTTGCAGAGCCGAACACAACTCTTGGTTTTTACAATCTTCTATGAAGGAATTGGAGGAGGAACCCGCCTTGCAATGCCGAAGACAATCTGCGCGCCAGACTCGCCGTCATTGAAGCCTGGTTCAGGGGCTACTGAGGGAGTCCTGGATTAGGGGGTGTTCGGGTAGCCGGACTATACCTTCAGCTGGACTCCAGGACTATGAAGATACAAGATTGAAGACTTCGTCCTGTGTCCGGATGGGACTTTCCTTGGCGTGGAAGGCAAGCTTGGCGATGCGAATATTCAAGATCTCGTACCATTGTAACCGACTCTGTGTAACCCTAACCCTATCTGATGTCTATATAAACTGGAGGGTTGTAGTCCGTAGGACATCAACTCCATATACAACAATCATACCATAGGCTAGCTTCTAGGGTTTAGCCTCCTTGATCTCGTGGCGGATGAAGATAGTGCACGAGACCAGCCAAGCTGCCTATGATGTCGTGCAACCCTCCAAGCCAATGTCCAGGTTAGTTGGTTTCCGACTGATCTCCTAGCTTGACGCTTGTTCTGTTCGGATATGCTACCTGAAAACTTTTCATTGTGCATCCATTTCTCACTCTATACTTCGCATCTGTACACCCACTGGGTGTTTCAATTTATGCCGAGTAGTTTTTATAGTTGAGTCAACTAGGTTGTGTTGATTGTAACTTTAGACTAGTGGGGGCACGCATAGTGCACCCACTGGGTGTAGTCCCCGAGGCCGTCGTCGAATGTGTGATTCGGCGGGGGTCTTGATAGAAATGTCTTGTTCTTCAGTTCTTCCACTCGGTCTGGGTGGACCATGTCGAGTGGAACCTGAACTAGTGGGGGCACGCTAAGTGCACCCACTGGGTGTAGTCCCTGAGACCGCGGTCGACTGCGGGCAGTCTGTTGTGGTCTGAGAATAACTGTTGCCTCTTCTTTCTTTCTTTTTCACTTGGTCTGGACGGGTCGTGTCGAGTGGAACCTGGACCAATGGGGGCACGCTAAGTGCAGCCGCTGGGTGTAGTTCCCGAGACTAATGTTGAATGTTTGATTCTGCAGTAGTCTTAGAATTCTTTTCACTCGGAAGTGAATAATCTTTTTGATTCTGTCCCCTGATGTATCTTTATACAGACTTCAAAAATCTTGACACCGACATTGGTGCTTTCACTGAGAGTTCCTCTGTGTCGTCGCCTTTAGGCCCGATGGCTCCTTTGATCATCAACAACGATGCGGTCTAGGGTGAGGCTTTTCTCCCCGGACAGATCTTCATCTTCGGCGGCTTCGCACTACGGGCCAATTCGCTTGGCCACCTGGAGCAGATCGAAAGCTACGCCCCTGGCCATCAAGTCAGGTTTGGAAGCCTAAACTACATGGGAGACATCCGCGGAGATTTGATCTTCGACGGATTCGAGCCACAACCAACCGCGCCGCACTGTCTCGCGGGGCATGATCTAGCTCTGTCACTGAACAGTATCCCGGAGGCCGCAAACGCACCAGCTCTAACCCTTAATTCGGAGCCAGTTGTGTCAATCGAGGATGAGCGGTTGCACGTCACCTCGGGGGCTGCAATCTCAAAGGCGATCGAGCCGAACACCGGCCCCACACTCCACGTGACTCACGACTCTGAGGATCCGGACTCCTCTCCGGACTCCGAACCCCCCGCGCCCCTGCTGATCGAATCCGATTGGGCGCCAATAATGGAGTTCACTGCCGCAGACATCTTTCAGCACTCGCCTTTTTGCGATATCCTGAATTCTCTCAAGTCTCTCTCTTTATCAGGAGAGCCCTGGCCGAACTGCGGTCAGCGAGGACGGGATATGGACGATGAAGAAATTCAAAGCCCACCCACCACCCACTTGGTAGCCACTGTCGAGAATTTAAACGACGTGCTCAACTTCGACTCCGGAGACATCGACAGCATGGATGACGATGCAGGAGATACCGATGAACCAACGCCCATAGGGCAGTGGACAGCCACCTCATCTCACGATGTATACATGGTGGATACCCCTAAAGGAAGCGACAACGAGGAAAAAGGGGATGGAACGGGAGATCGACCCCCCGAAAAGCAATCAAAGCGTCGGTGTAAACGCCGACCCAAGCCCCGCCTCGATAAAAACCCAGCCATAGAGCAGGACCAGCCGGTAGACGACGAGCAGGCCTTAGAGCAACCGTCCAAATAGGGCAACACGGATAGAGAAACCGAACATCCCTCCTTCGGCGAAGACGGCATTCCGGATGACCTCATGCCGGATAAACCCACGGGGCAGAAGAATCTCCCCGAGAGGCTCGTTGCAACTCCATGCAGCCTGAAAAAGCAGAAGCGGAAGCTAAAAACAGTGGAAGATGCACTCCGGATTAGATGGAGCAAAGTAATCAATACCGCAGATAAATACGGCGATGGTCGCCGCACTAAAAGCTATCTGAAAAGAAGGCTACTGCCTGAATTCGACGAAGAGGCCCTAGAGCCCTCGCATTCAAAAAATAAGAAAGCCACACGGTCGGATAGACGATCCCATAAAGCGACAAGCGGCGCCGCACTTAAATCGGCATGCAACCCACCTAAGGATTCCCATCATGGCCCAGTCAAGTCCATTTATGGGCCAAGAAAGCAAGCTCTCTTAAGCAATGCAATAAAGCCATCATCAGAATCTGGCACACCCAAATACAGGGGCGCCGCACACCCCCTATGTTTCACCAATGAGGTCCTGGACTATGAATTTCCAGAGGGATTCAAACCCGTAAACATAGAGGCATATGATGGAACAACAGACCCTGGAGTCTGGATCGAGGATTATATCCTCCACATACACATGGCTAGAGGAGATGATCTCCATGCCATAAAATATTTACCCCTTAAGCTTAATGGGCCAGCCCAGCATTGGCTTAAAAGCCTTCCTGAAAACACAATTGGAAGTTGGGAAGAGCTCGAGGATGCTTTCTGAGCAAATTTTCAAGGCACCTATGTCCGCCCTCCCGATGCAGACGATCTTAGTCACATGACTCAACAGCCCGGAGAATCAGCTCGACAGTTCTGGAACAGATTCCTCACTAAAAAGAATCAGATAGTCGACTGTCCGGACGCTGAAGCCTTAGCAGCTTTCAGGCATAATGTCCGAGATGAATGGCTCGCCAGACACCTCGGCCAAGAAAAGCCAAGAACAATGGCCGCACTAACAAGCCTCATGACCCGCTTTTGTGCAGGAGAGGACAGGTTGGCAAGGTGCAGCCCCAGCGACCCAAGTACATCCGAAACTAGGGATGGAAACGGAAAACCGCGACGCAACAAGGACTGTCGCCGGACTAAGGAAAAAGTCCGAAGAGCACGGCAGTCAATGCCGGATTCAAAGGCTCACGACAAAATCAGACAAAACTGCCCCTCCAGGATAACAGGGACGATCCATCCAACTTAAATAAAATCCTGGATAGGATATGTCAGATACACAGTACTCCCGGGAAGCCTGCTAACCATACCCACAGATATTGTTGGGTTTTCAAACAATCCGGCAGACTCAATGCCGAACACAAGGGGCTCGACACACCAAGCAAAGACGAGGACGAACCCCAAAAGCAGAGCACCAGGAAACAAAAGAACTTCCCACAAGAAGTAAAAACAGTGAACTTACTTCACATAACAAAACGTGCGGCGCCCATAAACGTACGCACCACACGACCTACCCACAAAGGGTCCCGCCACTGGTTGTCAAAACCAATCATCTTCAATCAGCTAGATTATTCTAGAAATATCAAGAATGCAGGCTGGACTGCCTTGATACTCGATCCAATAATTGGCGGACTCCAGTTTTCAAATGTCCTTTATGGAAGGCGGCAGTGGACTAAACCTGATATATCATGATACAATCCATCACATGGGGATAAACCCAGCAAGAATCCGCCGCAGCAAAACCTACTTTCAAGGGGTAACACCTAGTCCGGACACCCATTGTATGGGTTTTCTCCGGCTCGAAGTTATATTCGGCTCTGCCGGTAACTTCCTCCATGAAAAGCTGACCTTACATATCGTCCCGTTCTCAAGTCGCTATCAAGCACTACTGGGACGCGAAGCTTTCGCTCGCTTTAACGCAATACCGCATTATGCATCTCTCACGCTTAAGATGCCCGGTCCACGAGGCATCATCTCTTTGAAGGGGAAGCACTAAAGTGCGCCTCCCCAAGTGGAGGACTGTGCGGCCGCTTTGACAGCCTCATAGTAAAATGGCCTCACCGGCCAAAAAACTTCGAAATAGGTCATTAAAGACCACGAACACGGATAGACGAGTTCGATACAAAATCATCATTGATGCAGGCTTACTGGCCATATACCCCCGCCCTAGGGGCTCCATGCATATACAATAAGAGACAATAAAGCTCAATTTTATATATTTTACTTTATACTTTGTTTATTTTAAACTTTTGTTCAGCACGACCCGTTTTCAACTCAGTTCCTCTCTTTTACAGATGAACGTCGTGCGGCGCTCGTCCAGGATATGGCACAACGGGGACACAGGCGCAAACGTGCAGTAGGGACCCGTCCTAAAGGATTCTCTTTAGATTAAGACCCTGCATAAACCTTTTTTACTGTCTCTCGTTGCTACACATCCCCTGGTTTTTTCTGATATAACCAAGGAGGAGGCTGGCGTCCTGGCATGTGGCCACGTAAGAATTTTTGCACGTACCTGGACACTAGGGGCTTTTTTAATAAGGAGTGTTGTTTCGCCCGCACTCATAAAGACCGAACACCTTAGGGACTGTTCGGCGTCGCGAGTTTTGGCATTATATCGCATCAGCTCCGAATCATGTCTTTGGCAAATGTGTGGTTTGTGCCCGGCTCCTGAGTTGCGGCTACCTTACGTTCCGCTCTATCAGCTAAGGTAAGCACCTGGAGAACTACTGCAGTCGCCACCAAGGGCTACCTAAATAGTCTCACTGTCAAGCTCCTATGGCTAAGTGAAAGTGTTAAAGCATTATAGTCCGGTTGCCTGGCCCGCTGCGCTATCACCTCCTTTGTAGGACCAAGACGTTGGGTTAAGTGTGAAAATGCGTCTTCTGCGAGCACCCCCGCCATCTATGTGCGTGGGGGCTGAAGCCAACGACTGCCATCTTTCAGATTTTGTATATATATATATCTTAAAACGGCCGCACAGGAGGTGTTCCCAATACTTGAAGGCACAAGTATAAAAAGGCCACTACAGTTTATCAAAATATTACTTTATAATTACATATGCTATCATAACATAGCATCTTTCGAGCACTGCGTCTCTATTACACGAGCGCCTTCAAGGACTTCCTGAAAATAGTGCTCGAAGGGTAGTCGGCTTTTGTTCGAATCTCGGGACGCAACAACGGTGGTCTCCATCTCTGCCCAGTATGTCTTGACACGGGCAAGAGCCATCCTTGCACCCTCTATGCATGCTGACCTCTTCATTGCATTAATACGCGGCACCGCGTCAAGGAATTGCTGCACCAAGCTGAAATAACTCTTCGGCTCCGATCTCCCCGGCCACAGATGACCCATGACGTACTTCATGGCGAGTCCGGACAACCTATTCAGTTCAGCCCATTGAGCCAAACGATCGTCCACTGCTAGTGGACGCTCTGGATTGTGAAACTGGGACCAGAAAATATTTTCCACTTCGCGATCTTTCTGATCTCGAAAGTGTTCGGTCGCATCAGCAGCACTCGCTGCCAAATCCAGATAGGTATCCTCCACACGCCACATCTGGTCCAACGGAGCAAACTTCGGATCACAAGATTTCCTTCGCAGCCTAAAGGGCTTTCCAGCCGCAATCTGTTCGGCCTGACGCAGCTCCTCCTTCGCAGCTCTCATCGCAGAGCGCGCATCCTTGGCATTGGCAACGGCCTTCTCTAAGTCCGTCTGTTTCGCCTGGTCTTCTTTCTCAGGAAGTCTGCAACGGTCTGCAGCGCTCTTTAACTTTTTGGCCATCTCGGCCATCTCTTCCTTGCTTCGGCAATGAGCAGCCTGTTCGGCTCTCAGCTCTTCAAGGGCTTTCTTGGCAGCCGCATCACTTTCTCTGTCTTCTTCTTTAGCTCGGGCAAGTTCTGCCCTAAGACTCTCCACGGCGGCCGCACCATCTGCGTCAAGCACACACATCGTAAGACACTGGCATAAAACTCTTCTTACCTGATGCCGCCCGAGGAATTACATACCTTGAGCCTCATCAAGCCGCAGGTTGACAAGCGCGATGTCAGCATCTGCCACGACCAGTTGCCGCTTTAGTTCGGCAAAATCATCAGTTCGGCTCGATTCCGGACACCCTGCCACCTACATTCAAAGGCGACATCTTAGACCTGGGATTATGATCCTCCGCGTGCCGTCACTTCTTGACGACGCGTAGAGTCTCAGGGGCTACTATCTACACAGGGCGCATCTTATTCATGCGCAACTGACAAAAGTGTACATTATCTCCTCAAAACCCGTCAGTAAAATTTTGACGGCCTCATGCAATCCGCTCTCTGTGGATGAGATACTTTCAATCACCGTGCACATCAATGCACGGTGCTCCTTCAAGATAGAAGCTCGCCCCAGCAGAATCTTTAGCTCCTCCGGCCGAGCACCAGACGGTGCCGGACTTGTCCCATGACCTCTTTCGAAGGCCGGACGCGGAGAACCTCGGGGGGCCACATAGCTATCTTCCGCCCCTGCCGGATTCGGAGAAACCCTCCACGACGACACCTCAGGGTCGCCCGCCTCGCTAGGCGGCACGGCAGGGGGAGGCGTCCCGCTCTCCATCATCTCCGGAAGGAGATCCCCCGAAGACGAGCTCTGCTGAGAAGGGCTGAGGTCCGAGCTACAAGGTAAAAATTCGGTTAATCTTCTCAGATATAAATCAAGGATTTCCCTCATCCCTCAAAAGGAAAATCTTTCTCTACTTACGGCTCGCTGGAGGGCTGATCCCCTTGAGGGCGTAGTCCAGCCAAGGAACTCCCCGGCGTCGACCCTCTGACGAGGATTTCTTTCCCCCGCTTCGAAGCCATGGTTTCCGGGTCGTCAGAGGCGGCTCTCTTCTTCCCCTTAGGAGAGGAATTGTCGGTTCCTCCCTTCGGAGCAGCCTCCTTCGAGGAGGCCATAGTTTCCTTGTCCTCCCCCTTGCTCCCCTCCAAAGGCATTATCTCCAGCATCCTGACCAGCACGGGATCCGGCCTGGTTTCGGGAAGGGGAGCCGGACACCTGATCAGCTTTGCTTTCGCTATCCACTCCTGTTTAAAAGGACGGCTCTTTTAGGGGCAAGTTTATGACAATTATACGGATAGAAGGTCCGGGCACAAGGTTGCTTACTTGAGTATCCGGGCGATTGCAGCTTAGGCCCGCGTCCTCGGTTAAATCCGGACACATGTCTTGTGATCCGAAGAACAGTTTATACATCTCCGCGGGCGTTGTGGCCATGAAATTCTGGAGAGCTCGCGGTCCCTCTGTATTAAACTCCCACAGGCGAAGGGGGCGACGTTTGCCAGGCAATATTCGGCGAATCAGCATGACCTGCGTCACCTTGACCAGGCTGAGGTCTCCTTCCAAGAGATCCTTAATGCGGCCCTGTAACAAGGGCACGTCTCTGGGCAAACCCCAATCTAACCCTCTGTTGACCCATGACGCTAGCCGTGGTGGGGGACCCGAGTGAAAGGCAGGAGGCGCCGCCCACTTGGTGCTCTAGGGAGCGGTGATATAAAACCATTCTCGTTGCCACAAGCCTAGCTCCTCTTGAAAAGAGCCCTTGGGCCATGGAGCATCAGCATTTTTGCTTATAACAGCGCCTCCGCACTCTGCGTGCCGTCCCTTGATCATCTTTGGCTCCACTTTGAAGGTCTTGAGCCATAATCCGAAGTGAGGGGTAACACGGAGGAATGCTTCACACATGACAATAAACGAGGAGATATGGAGGATGGACTCCGGAGCTAAGTCATGGAATTCCAGCCCGTCATAAAACAGCAGTCCCCTCACAAAGGGATCCATTGGGAAGCCCAACCCCCGAAGGAAGTGAGACATGAACACCACGCTCTCACCGGGCTGGGACTGGGAATGACCTGCCCTTGAGCAAGCAACCTATGAGAAATTTCGCCGGTCAGGAACTTAGCCTCCCTCAACTTTAGTACGTCCTCCTCCATGACGGAGGAGGGCATCCATCGGCCTTGAAGGTTAGAACCGGACATTGTCGAAAGTCCGAAGCGCCTGGAATCTAGAGCCTAGGGTGTTGGAACTCGAAGCGACGAGCGAACTCGCTTGAGATTGAAAAAAGGAGTAAGGCCTTGGTCTCTTTATAAGAGGTTGAATACCAAGATCCCTCCCCGTAGCCATTCGGGACTCGTCTTTGATCGAGGAAATGTGCTAACGGGCGCGGTTGGGTTACCCACGTCCGTATTGATGAGAATCCCGTAAAAGGGGGTACACGATCTCTGCTTTGACAAGACGTGTCAAGGAAACCGCCTCGCAAAACATGCTGAGGTGGAAAAGTAAAAATGATTCGAGTAAAGGACTTGGCCGTAGTGTGATGACGCACTGCGAAATGCATCAGCAGATTTGATTTGTGTTAATATTATTTTCTCCATGGCAATATGTGGAAACTTATTTTGCAGAGCCGGACACAACTCTTGGTGTTTACAATCTTCTATGAAGGACTTGGAGGAGGAACCCGCCTTGCAATGCCGAAGACAATCTGCGCGCCAGACTCGCCGTCATTGAAGCCTGGTTCAGGGGCTACTGAGGGAGTCCTGGATTAGGGGGTGTTCGGGTAGCCGGACTATACCTTCAGCTGGACTCCAGGACTATGAAGATACAAGATTGAAGACTTCGTCCCGTGTCCGGATGGGACTTTCCTTGGCGTGGAAGGCAAGCTTGGCGATGCGAATATTCAAGATCTCGTACCATTGTAACTGACTCTATGTAACCCTAACCCTATCCGGTGTCTATATAAACTGGAGGGTTGTAGTCCGTAGGACATCAACTCCATATACAACAATCATACCATAGGCTAGCTTCTAGGGTTTAGCCTCCTTGATCTCGTGGTAGATCTACTCTTGTACTACCCATATCATCAATATTAATCAAGCAGGAGTAGGGTATTACCTCGATCGAGAGGGCCCGAACCTAGGTAAAAACATCGTGTCCCTTGTCTCCTCTTACCATCCGGCCTTGACGCACAGTTCAGGACCCCCTACCCGAAATCCGCCGGTTTTGACACCGAAACATGTCTTTGATAAACAAACTGAAAGGTACTTCTTATTACATCTCGACAGTCTGAATGCTTTAGTGTTAAAATGGTGGAGAAGCTCCGCATTCCAAGCGCGTGGCTCGTCTTTCTTGTGTTCCACATCGTACAGGTGGTATGCTCCATTGTGGAGAACTTTGGTGATGATGAAGGGGCCTTCCCAGGTGGGAGCAAGCTTGTGTGGTCGTTGCTGATCCACTCGGTGAACCAGGGCCCCTTCCTGAAATGCTCGACCTCTTATGTTTCTAGCGTGGAACTGACGAAGGTCTTGCTGATAAATGGCCGACCTGAACAGGGCCATTTCCCTTTCCACTTCCAGAAGATCAACAGCGTCTTGCCGGGCTTGTTCAACTTCTGCCTCTGAGAAAAGCTCTACTCGCGGGGCATTGTGGAGTAAATCAGTCAGCAGCATGGCTTCGGTTCCATAGACCATGAAGAAGGGAGTCCAGCCAGTCGACCAATTTGGCGTTGTTCTTAGACCCGACAGTACTGATGGTAACTCATCTACCCAGGCACCAGCCGCATGCTTGAGGTCGCACATTAATCTGGGCTTCAACCCTTGGAGGATCAAACCATTTTCTCTTTCTACTTGCCCATTCGATTATGGGTGAGCGACTGAAGCATAGTAGACCCGGATGCCTTAAGAAGCGCAGAAAGCTCTGAACTCATCTGAATCAAAGTGTTAACCATTGTCTGTGATGATGCTGTGCGGGACTCAATATCTGAATGTTTACTAATTGATGAAGTTGATGACGGTACCCGAGTCGAGGTTCTTGATGGGTTTGGCTTCAATCCATTTAGTGAACTTGTCGACTACAACAAGCAGGTGCGTGAAACCACTTCTGCCAGTCCTCAGGGGTCCAACCATATCCGACCTGCAAACAGCAAATGGCCAGACGAGTGGAATGGTCTTCAAAGCTGAAGCGGGCTTGTGAGACATGTTGGAATAGAACTGGCAGCCCTCACACTTGTCGACTATTTCTTTTGCCATTTCATTTGCTCGTGGCCAGTAAAAACCTGCTCAGTATGCTTTGGCCACGGTTGTCCGAGAGGACGCATGGTGACCCCAGGTCCCCGAGTGGATATCATTGAGGATCATTCGACCTTCCTCTCGGGTAATGCATCGTTGAGCAACTCCAGTCACACTGTCCCTGTACAGTCGACCACTTATCACAGTGAAGGCTTTGGATCGACGGACAATCTGTCCTGCTTCATCTTCATCTTCTGGAAGCTCTTTCCTGAGAATATATGCGATATACGGCACTGTCCAGTCAGGAATGGCAATCAAAACTTCCATGATTAAGTCGACCACAGCTGGGATTTCAACTTCAGTCGGATCAGTAGAACTCTTAGGTTGCAGGGGCTGTTCTGCGAAGGGATCCTCTTGAACTGATGGTGTGTGAAGATGCTCCAAGAATACATTGCTGGGAATGGGCTCCCGCTTGGAACGAATCTTTGCCAGGTCATCCGCTGCCTGGTTCTTTAGTCGGGGAATGTGGTGGAGCTCTAGCCCTTCAAACTTCTTTTCTAACTTTCTCACTACATTGCAATAACCAGTCATAGCTGGGCTTCTGACGTCCCAGTCCTCCATCACTTGATTGACCACCAAATCTGAGTCGTCGTAGACCATTAGGCGATGGACGCTGAGTGAAATGCCCATTCGCAACACATACAGAAGTGCTTCGTACTCAGCTTCATTGTTGGAGGAATCAAAGTGAATCTGAAGGACATACCTGAGTTTGTCACCTCGCGGGGATACCAGAGCTACTCCAGTGCCAGAACCACTCAGCATCTTGGATCCATCAAAGAACATAGTCCAATGTTCCAAGTGAACATGAGTCAGTTGTTGCTATTCGGTCCACTTGACGAGGAAATCTGCTATTGCTTGGGACTTGATTGCTTTCTTTGCCTCAAACTTGATATCCAACGGAAGGAGTTCAATCGCCCATTTTTCCACTCGACCAGTTGCATCTCTGTTGTTCAAATTTTTTGACAATGGAGCATCGCTGACAACTATGATAGAGTGACCTGAGAAACAATCTACAACCTTCTTTGTGGTCAAGTAAATTCCATAGACAAACTTCTGATAATACGGATATCTCTGCTTTGACAGAGTTAAGATTTCAGAAATAAAGTACAGTAGGCGTTGAACCTTATAGGCTTTACCTTCTTCTTCCTGCTCGATCGTGAGTATTGTACTGACAACTTGTCCAGTGGCTGCAATATAAAGCAATAAAGGCTCTTTGCTGATTGGAGCAGCGAGCACCGACTGGGTGGAAAGAAGGGTTTTGAGCTCTGCAAACGCTGCGACAGCTTCAGAAGTCCACTCGAACTTATCAAATTTCTTCATCAATCGGTTAAGAGGCAATGCCTTTTCACCGAGACGAGAGATGAATCGGGCCAAACAACCAGTAAGCTTCTGACCTCGTGTATGCACACAGCGGAAATGAGGAAACCGAGTAACTTTCCACCTGGAACTATGAATGTACACTTCGACGAGTTAAGCTTGATATCATATCTTCGCAAATTGGTAAATGTTTAAGCAAGGTCAGTCAGTAGGTCGGAACCTTTACGCGACTTAACCATAATGTCATCCATGTATTCTTCCACATTCTGACTGATTCGAGTGAGCAGGCACTTCTGTATCATGCGCATGAATGTGGCACCAGCATTCTTGAGACCAAAGGGCATGTTAACATAGCAAATGCACCCGAATGGGGTGATGAAAGTTGTTTTTATTTCGTCAGGTCCGTACAGTCGGATCTGATGGTACCCGGCGTCCAGAAAGGACAACCGCTCACATCCCATAGTCGAGTCGACTATTTGATCGATGCGCGGGAGGGGGAAGTGATCTTTCGGGCAAGCCCGGTTGATATGCTTGAAGTCAATACACATACTGAGTGAATCATCTTTCTTGGGGACCATGATGACATTGGCGAGCCACTCGAAGTGGTAAATCTCTCGAATGAACTCAACTGCCAGAAGTCGAGCCACTTCCTCGCCAATTGCCTTTCTTTTCTCCACAGCAGACTGTCGGAGATGCTCTTTGACAGGTTTTTGTTTTGGGTCGACTCATAAATGGTGCTCAGCCAGTTCTCTGGGTACACCTGGCATGTTAGAAGCTTTCCATGCAAAGATGTCCTAGTTCTCACGGAGGAACTGGATGAGCGCTTCTTCCTATTTGCTTTCGAGTGTTGTTGAAATATGAGTTGGAGTAGCATTGGCATCAGTCGGGTGAATATGAACTGAATTCGTTTCACCAGACGACTTAAATGCAGATTCTGAAGCAGGCTTCTCAGCTCTCAACAAATCACTCTGATCTATAGTCTTCTTGTATTCTTCCATTTCTACTGTTGCCATCTGTTCATCAACAATCTTCGTGCCCTTTTGGAAGCACTCTTCTGCTCGCTGCCGATTACGAGTGACTGTAATCATGCCCCTACGGCCAGGCATTTTGAGTTTGAGGTACACGTAACATGGTCGAGCCATTAAATGAGCATACACGGTTTTCCCAGGATAGCATGATAGGCACTGTGAAAATCCACAACCTCAAATGTCAACATTTCCTTACGGTAATTCTTTGAATCACCGAAAACCACGTCAAGAGTGATCTGGCCGAGTGAATCAGCTTTCTTTCCAGGTATAACTCTGTGGAGCTGCATGTTGCTTTCGCTGAGCTTGGGCATCGGAATGCCCATCCCTCGAGGGTCTCAGCATACAAAACATTCAAACTACTGCCGTCATCCATCAAGAGTTTGGTCAATCAGGTGCCCCAAACGACTGGGTCGACAACCAATGCTTGCCTCTCGGGGGTGGCTACGTGCGGAGGGTGGTCAGACTGGTCGAATGTGATGGGAGTCTTTGACCATTTCAGATACGTCGTCATTGCCGGAGCAACCATGTTTACTTCTCTGTTGATTACTTTCAGTCAACTTTTAGTTTCAATGTCAGCAAAAATCACCAAAGTGGAATTGACATTGGGAAATCCTTCATTATCCTCTTCCTTGTCCTCATCCTTATCAGATTCCTTCTCTTTCTCACTGGGTTGTTTTTCTCGAAATTGTTGTATAAGGGCTCGACACTGTCGAGTGGTATGTTTGGGATAAATCAAATTACCCTCTTCATCCTTCTTGATGTGAATGTGACATGGCAAATCCAACACGTCATTCCCTGTTGAATCCTTCACCTTCTTGGGAATCCAAGGCCCTTTAGGCTTTCCCTTAAATTTTCCTTGGGTTGCGACTACAACCTCTCCAGGACCCGCAGGTTCCGCTTTGCGCTTCTGCTTCCGATTGGAATTACCTCCTCCAGTATCCTGGTCAACTAGTTTGCCTTTGCCGCTGCGGAGTCAGTCTCCTTCTTCGTTGTTTGCGTACCGAGTGGCTATTTCCATCATTTCGGTCAGGGTCATGTCTCCCGTCCGACCGATTTTCAGGTTAAGCTCTCTATACCGAATGCCCTCCTTGAAGGCGCAAACTGCTTGATGCTGAGACACATTCTCCATAGTGTGATGCAAAGTGGTCCACCTCTGGATGTAATCCCTCAAAGTTTCATTCGGTTTTTGCACACAATGCTACAGGTCGTTTGCATGTTCCCTCGAACTTTCTGACAAACACTCGGGCTAACTCCTCCAAACTGAATATACTTCCCGGAGCCAACTGATTCAACCAAGCCCTAGCTGACCCTTCAAGCATCAGGGGAAGGTGGTTAATGGCCACCTGATCATTTCCACCACTGATCTGAACAGCTACTTGGTAATCCTCAAGCCAAGTGTCAGGCTTCAATTCACCAGTGAACTTACTTACTCCAGTCGCCAACCTGAAGTTGGGAGGGATCTCTGCAGCCCTAATGGCTCTTCTAAAACACTCGGGACCAGAAACATGCACTCTGCTTCCATTCAGGCGATCTCTGTCTTGCCCTTCTTTGTGTGCTCGATTCCTGTCCACCAAACCTTGCACCAGAATTGACCTCGCATAAAACCCTAGCTCTCTTGGTTCAGCCCAAGTACTGCCCTTGGCGATGCCCTCGTCCTTCATGCCGCGGAGGCGATCTTGGGCTGTGAGTCGACTGAACTGTGTCAGCCACCATAGATCTACTATGAATTACATGACTGAGACACTTCAGTGTTCTGCTCTCCTGCCGCCCAGAGCAGTGCTCTGATCTGCATAAAACCTCTACTAGCTTCTGACTGGGATGGCTGAATAGATTTTGCTATGAGGGCTACGGCTGTAAGGTTCTGAATCGGAGTGCGGTATACCTGTGGTTCAGGCAGGAATAGTTGTCGCTCCTGTCTACTGGATTCGATGATCTGCCACCGAGCACATTTGTCGAGTGCACACTGAAGGTTCTCCAGTCGAGTGCGCTCAGCCAAAGTGGCCAAGTGCACTGCCTCCAAGGCCCGACCTCAGAGGTCTCTCCGACAATGGCTGTGTGAAGCGCCTCCATATTGTGGCGGTGAAGTTGCTCCCTCTGCTGAGAAGAGAGGGTTTCCGGGTGGTACTCCTCATGAACACGCGATGGATCGCCGCCGCTATCATCGCCGCCATTGCGACGCATGCCAGGCGGGCTGCATGGCGTGTGAAGTCAGCATTAAAGTGATATAAATGATCCTTAAGACTACGGAGTGAACACCTGACCGTTGCCATCCAGAGTGACCTTAGATCTTCTGTAATCCGAGTGGTTTCTTATGTGGTCGAATGATTATATCCTGGTCGAATAGAATTGGGTTGTCTGAGTGGAACTCATTGTCGAGTGAGTTGCATACTCAGGTGATTTCAGTCGTTAGAATTTGCTGTCCTTTGAATGTCTTCGACTGTAGGGCAGTGTCCTTGGGAAAGGTGCTTAGATCAGGTCTATTTCCCTACCCTAGGTACATGTCATCATCACCGTCTTCTGCCATGCTCTTCATCGAGGCGTTCCCTCGCGCTTTTGTTCCCTCTTGGCTACCTCTCTTGGAGCCTAGTGAGAGTGGGCTGGGTCTCCGCCCAGGCGCTCCTTTTGCCCTCCTTGCCTTTGACGGCTGCACCTAGGAGGAGAGGGACAAGAAAGGGCATTACGGAGCACTTATATTTTTCAATCTTAAACTTGTATGCACTTGCCAAATTTTAATTCAAATAATGTAATCTCTTGAGTCCGTCTTTGTGTTCTGTAATGCTTGTACTTGTATTTGCATGTCAATGAAAGAGATAAACCTTGTTGGGAGCTCGCGCATGTATATGTCCATGCAGAGGAGGAGTGCCTCGTTATTGCAGTTAAACGAGTTTTCCCAGCAGGATACCCTGCCAGCACCCTTTTCGTCTACCGGAGAACCATGTCTACCGGGGAACAAACCGAGGCACCAGCCCCCCCCCCCCGCTCACTCCCTTTTCAACAAGGGCCACTACGACCATCCATCCAAGGATGGGAGCACCCTAGTTTCAAGAGAGTGGTGAGGTTTCTCTATGCACAAGTTATAGCTTACAGAACACTAATGGACAAGAGGTCAACTTATCCGTTTGGCTTGCCGGAGACTGCGGTGCCGCGCAATCTTCTCGTCCCTTGTTAGAGTCAAGTTCATGGTAGGAACCTACAACTCCATGTACATTAGAATGAATGCAGGATGCAGTCCTATCTATATGCATATGCAAATGCTCATGAAATGCGTATGCAATGATCTGGATGTGCTTGTGCATGCATGCAATCTTAGTTGGGGCCCCTTACAGCTTCTTTATTTTATCTCGCACGGGGTCATCGCCTCGGCTTGTATAGGGCCCGGCTTAGTTGGGGCCCCCCTACATGCAACTTCGGCAAGGCCATGTACAATGGGTAGCTGTCGGGCAGGGCCCGGCAGCTTCTGCGCCTTATGGGTAGAACTTACAGGGATGCTCAATATTCCATGAGTTTTGCAACTGTGTGCCATCTCTGGCCTCCAGACGGACTGCGCCAGGTCTAGTAACTCGTGCCACCCGGTAAGGACCTTCCCACTTCGGTGATAACTTGTTTGTACCCTTGGCGGACTGAACGCGCCTAAGGACAAGGTCACCTTCCTCAAAACATCAGGGATGAACCCTGCAGCTATGATAGCGATGCAGGGCTTGCTCGTAGCATGCAGCACACCTAGCAACCCGGAGAGGGTTCTCCTCAAGTAGCACAGCGTCGTCACGCCGGTGCTGATCTTGCGCTACTTCATCATAGGCAAGCACTCGAGGGGACCCATAAATGAGTTCCATGGGGATAACTGCTTCTGCCCCATAGACCAGGGAGAAGGGAGTCTGCCTGGTAGCTCGATAAGGTGTCATTCGGAGGGACTAGAGAACTACCGGCAGCTCCTTTATCCATTGCCTATCGTGCTTCTGCAATGTACCAAAAGTTCTTGTCTTGAGTCCACGTAGCACTTTAGCATTCGCCCTCTCAGCTTGTCCAATGCTCTGGGGGTGTGCCACAGAAGCGAATGAGATTTTGCATCCGAGGGTACGGACATATTGCATGAAGGCATGGCTCGTGAACTGGGTGACGTTGTCTGTGACGATCCTTGTCGGAATTCCGAAACAACACACCAATTCTTTCAAGAACTTGATAGCTTACCAACCAGTCACCTTTCTCATGGCAGTCACTTCCAGCCACTTTGTAAACTTTTCGATGGCAACGAACAAGAATTCAAAGCCCCTGATTGCCCGGGGGAAGGGACCGAGGATATCGAGCCCCTAGACCGAAAATGGCCATGATAGAGGGATTGTCTGAAGGGCTTGGGCAGGTAGGTGTGTTATCTTGGAATGGAACGGACATGCTTCACATTTCATAACGAGCTCAACTGCATATTGGAGGGCTGTGGGCCAATAGAATCCTTGTCGGAATGCTATCGGCGTTCTGGGAACGGGGGTCCCCAGACTTGCCTGCCTACGGCCTGCGGCGTGGCTCAAAAGGGGGCCCAGCGCGGCCCATCTTCACCAACACAAACCCAAGACCCTCGCGAGGGGCCAAGCCTCGCGGGACGGACGACACGAAGCCTCCTCAGGCACGGCCTCGTCAGGCTGGCTCACGAGGAGGCGGAGAGATCAAGGCGGGGTACCTCACGAGGTGCCCGTGACACAAGCCATGACGACCGAGGGCGCCAGGCGGGTGCCAGCACGCGCAGTGTCCTCCTTTCCTCTTTGGTGCAAAGGGGGCAAGCGCAGCCGTGGAGAACTCAGGCATCAGGCCAAGGTTGCCATTTCGGTGCAACGAGACCAAGACTAGGAGGACTACGAGACGGAGGTCACCGTGGAGCCCAAGACGGCGTCATCACTAGAGCTTTGCGCAGGCGAAGACTACTTTTGTCAGGATAGCTAGTACTAGCTGTCCCCCTTCAAATTAGCCTTCCATTGTTGGCTCCCTTCCCGCTCGATATTTGGGAAGAGGACCAGGGCCCCTATAAATAGGACCAGCCACCCGCTAGACGGGGAGAGAGGACCGAGGGCAAAAAGAAAGAGAGAAAGAGAGAGAGAGAGAGAGAGAGAGAGAGAGAGAGAGAGAAGGGCGACTGAGCTCCTCCCAGCAGTTCATTGCCCCAGCTAAGAACACCCCTCGCGAGGCTGTTCTTCCTTGTATTGTTCATCATCATCAGCCCAAGAGGCAATCCACCACACCACACACTGGAGTAGGGTATTACACCACAACGGTGGCCCGAACTAGTATAAACCTTGTGTCTCTTGTGTTGTTCTTTCCTTAGTTTAGATCCTAGCAAGGCAGAGGGCTGCAGGTAGATAGGAGACAAAAGCTCCGCGCGCACCCCAGTGTTCGAACCTCAAGGGTCTGCCGAAACCTGAAATCCGACATTTGGCGCGCTAGGTAGGGGTGCACCGGGATTCGTCTTCCACCACCCCGTTCTCCTTCGACCATCACGCCCATTTCTGATGCTTGCCGGGCCCGCGCCGAGCGCCGGTCCGTGCTCGCTTCCCGCGACGCCCGGACGGCCCCTATCGGCGGGTGCCCTCGCCGTTCCCCATCACCTGCCGTCAACGCCGCCACCGACCCGGCGGGGGACGAGCGGCAAGCATCGTCCCAGCATCCGTCCGTGCGGCAAGACGGCCGCACCGCAACTCCCTCGCTCACCCCAGCTGGTTCTTCGTCCCGCGCGCTCCGCGCGCCCATGGAGGCTCGAGCTGCACTTATCGCGGCGAACGAGCTCCTGCGCTACCGCCCCGTCGACAACGTCTACGAAGAATGGCTCGCCCGCGTCACTGAGCTCGTCCGCGCCGCAGGGGTCTCCCCTGCGCCGTCCGTTCCGCTGCACCGCACCCCGCGCCGTGTGGGCAATGAAGCTCCGGCGGCACCCCGACCACCTCCTCCTCAGGAAGGCGCCATGGATCCAAGGCGTGTGGCCCCTGGGCGGAACCCGCTCTGGCAGGCGCCAGCGCAGCAAGAGCAGAGCTGTCAAGAAGTCCCTCGCCCGCAAGAAGCTGCCCGGGCGCTCCCTGCTCCAGCACGCCGCGACCATGCTCCTGCTCCCGCGCGTCAAGACCCCGCGCTGCACCCAGCTGCAGCGCGTGGGGACATGCAAGAACAAGCTCCCCGTCATCCAAGGCCTCCCGTGGCCACAGCAGGCTGCCGCGCCTTCACCGCCGAGCTACGCAGCATTGCGTGGCCCAGCAAGTTCAAGCCAGACTTGCCTCCTCGCTACGACGGCACGGCTGACCCTGCGGAGTTCCTCCAGCTCTACGAGCTAGGCATCGAAGCTGCCAACGGAGACGAGAAGGTCATGGTGAACTGGTTCCCCATGGCACTCAAGGACGGGGCCCGCACCTGGCTCCTGAACCTGGCTCCAGGCACAATCTCCTCCTGGGACGAGATGCACACCCGCTTCATCGCCAACTTCCAAGGCACTCGCGACCGGCCACCTGCCGTAAGCGACATGCACCGCATCAAGCAACAGCCCGGGGAGACCCTGCGGAAGTACATCTAGCGCTTCAACAACACGCACCTCAAGATTCCCAAGGTAACCGAGGAGGCCATCATCTTGGCCTTCTCCGACGGCGTGCGCGACGTCAAGATGAAGGAGGAGCTGGCGATGCATGAAGACCTGTGCACCTCCTTGGAGTTGTTCAACCTGGTGCGCCAGGGCCAAGGAAGGGCGTCTCTCCCTCCTCGAGCTGCCTGCCGCAGACCCAGAAGAGAAGAAGCCCAAGACCAAGGATGTGGAGCGCAAGGGGGCTACCGTGCTCGCGACAGAACCAGACACCAAGCGAGGCAGAGATCAGCCTGAACCTTCCAAGGGCGGCCGGTACTGTGTGTACCACGACCTCCACACCCACAACACCAACGAATGTCAAGGGGGACTGGAGGGATCAGCCTCGCGAGGGGGACTGGAGGGATCAGCCTCCCGAGGATCGCCCGCAAGGCAACGCAGGCCTCCCACCGCTGTCGCCGCAGCCAAGAAGAAACGAAGACCGCCACCAGGATGAGGGGGCTGGAGGCTTCCAGGAGCCGCGTGCGATCGCCTGCATCTTGGGCGGGGCACAAGCCCCAGCCTCTCAGCGCATCTTCAAGCAGTTCGCCCGCGAAGTGAACGCAGTCCTCCCCAGGCTCGAAGCCACGCTCCCTCTCAGGTGGTCGGCGTGCACCATCATGTTCAGCTCGGCAGATCAGCTCAAGTGTGCGGCTACAGCCGGAGTCCTCCTGATGCTTTGTTCCCCAATCATCAACAACGTGGTGGTCACCAAGACCCTCATCGATGGTGGGGCAGGGCTCAATGTCCTGTCTGTGGAAACATTCAACAACCTCCAAGTGCCCTACAGCCAGCTTCAGCCAACCAAGCCTTTCTCCGGTATCACCGACGGCTCCACGGTCTCGATTGGGCAGGTCCGCCTCCCTGTCACCTTCGGGGCACGCGACAACTACCGCACCGAGCTCATCGACTTCGACATCGCTCACATTCGTCTGCCGTACAATGCCATCCTTGGGTACCCAGCGCTGGCCAAGTTAATGGCCATAACTCACCATGGCTACAATGTCCTCAAGATGCCAGGAAGTGGCGGAGTCATCACGGTGCCCTGTGAAGAGAAGGACGTGGTGTGTTCCCTGGAACGAGCCTTTCAGGCCGCGTCACTGGAAGACCCGGATCGTGGAAGTAGGAGGCCTCCCGAGACTGCCCCTAAGAAGAACAAGACATCGTCCGGCCTGGCCACTCAGGAGGCAGGCCCCTCTGGGCCCGCGCCTGCCCAGGGGGGACCTCCTTCCATCGCATAGGAAAGTGTGCCCAGCGCCCTCCTCAGGCAGGGCTCGGGGGCTCTCCCCTGGAGGGCCACTGACCTAGCTAGGGTCACAAGGGAGGCGCTTGGGCACCACATGGAGGCGTGTTTCGATGCACGTTTCCCTCAAGAAGGAGCAAGGCAAGGAGATCCAGACCCTCAGGAGTTCATCAGCAAGGTCATTCAGGAGCTACAGGAGTCAAGAGTCATGAAAGGTGGTCGCCGCCTACCAGCAGTGGCTCCCATTCCAGGCGAGGATGGTGGGCTGCGCATCTGCATCGACATACCAGGGCTCAACCGAGTCACCTCTCTGGAGCGCCTCTGGCCCTCGCGAGTGGGGCACTGCGGAGGCCCACCCCACAGCTACGTCTGCATGCCTTACGGCCTGCCGAGCGCGGCTGACGCGTACCAGCGCCTCATGAGGGGCATCACGGAGGCACGAGAGGCCAGGCGTTCTGCTGCCCTGCCAGGGATGGAGATGGCCCGCGAGGAGCCGCCAGCGCCTCCGGAGCCTCCCGAGGCCCCTGGGCCTGGGGGCTCGTGAGGATCGGCTCCCGCAGCCCACCGAGCCAGCTACATCAACGCTCCTTCGTCCTCAACATCATCGGGTAACACCTTTCTAGTTTTACTTCCAGCTGGGAGCGCCCCCCCATGGCTGCATTATTCCCAGGCCGCGTGTGTCCGTCCCTGCGGCGTGTATCCCTTTTTTATTCCATGTTATTAGCTTACCTTGCTGGGGGCGCCCCTCAGGCTGCATGATCCCCAAGTCGCTCGGGCCTGACCCAGTGATGTCCCCATTCCCAGCATCTATTTGAACGAATCCACTCCTTCACGGCTAATGTGTTTTACCTAGTTGCCTGCTCAGCTGACGCCAACTAACTGAGATGCTCCTAAACGGCACGACGCTTGCGCATGGGTCCGTCCCTGCAACGCTGACAAACCTGGATGGCTGAGCTCTGGCCGCGGCAGCCCCGCACAGCGTCACCTCGTCAAGCCTCCAGTGCCTCACTACCCCTCGGAAGCAACCAACGGCTGACTATCAATTGTCATGGCAACACCTTGTTTTTTCTATGGTGGACCTGCAGGACCTCCTCAAGGATCTGCGTCAGGCAAGGCCCTTGTGGTGTCTCTTTCGCCCTCGTACGTGCGAACCGCTTGCACGTTAAAGGGGGGTGCCTGAGCATCGCGACTCAGGGCTCCTACCGGCTCTCCAGCCCTCACCCTCTGGCCTTGACCACGGCATCACGACCAGGCATACCAGCGACGGCTGAGACCCGCTCGAGGGCTAGGACTGGAGGATGTAGAGCAGAAAGGGGAACAAAGGCGAGAGGGGAGAGACACGTGAGGACCTCGCCGAGCAACCTCGCGCCTGCCGAAGCACGGACCCGGCGACACACCAGAGAGCGGCCCCTGATCCTCAAGATAAGTCATCACCCGGAAGCGCCAGCTACCGTGGCACCATCCCCGCACCTAATGCCATCCCGTGTTAGCGACGCCACTCTCCTTTCTCACCAAACGACGGCTGCTTGGGCGCCAAAGGGCACCTTCTGAGCATCGCGACTTAGGGGCTCTTACCGGACTCCGGGTCGCTCACCTCCTGGCCTTGACCACGGCATCGCGACCTGGCATACCAGCGACGGCTGAAGCCACCTTGGGACTGGGACCTGTCGGCGCAGAGCACCAAGCCCTCGTGAGGTTTGAAAGGGAGGACTGAGCTAAGACGGAATGAGCAACTCGCACAATTCTACGATAGGGGTTATAATAACAAAACAGGATCACAGGCACCTTACAAGCCCCCACGGGACGGGTTTTTGATTCCTCACAGGGAACAGATCCTAAAGGGACACAAACTACGCGCGTCCCAGCAAAAGACGCCATCATCAACAGTAGGCCGTCAAGCACCGACGCCAACCCCATCCAGATCAGGGTCGGCAGCGGCCTGACGAGCCCATCCTGCTCCAGGAGCGGCGCCGGCTCGGGGGCTCGTAGCTATCGTCGCTCGTCTCCGGTGTCGCGAAGAGCTCGCCAGAGTCACTGGAACCTCTGACGCCTCCACCACCTGAGGAGCCGCCAAGGAAGCGGTTGGCGGGCCCAGTCCTCGTCGCGGCAGGGTCCTGGCCACCTACCCCGGGGCAGCACTCCAGCCGGCACCCGCTCGCATCGAAGACCTTAAGGAGCATCACCGAAGCACCGTCGTAATCCAAGTGGACCGCGAAGACGCCCCTTACCCTGCAAACCCGGGCGATCTCTCTCCAGCCCCAAGTCATGTAGACCTCGCCCGGGGCAACGACCGAGACCTCTGCCTCGGTCGCGAGGGTGCTGCAGCCGGTGTGCTGCAGCCAGAGCTCCAGGAGCTCCCCCTGCGGGATGATGGAGGCGAAGAAGGGAGGAAGGCGGATCCAAGACTGAAGAGGAATGGCGACGTGAAGCATGAACTCTCGGGAGGAGCCCTCGGTGTGGACCCCAGGGGGGACGACCCACACCTTCGTGACCCGTGGCGGTCAGCATCAGCTCCTTCAGGGCCCTCGACGTGGGCGTACAATGGAAGCGGGAACCCCGGTGGTGCCCGCTCGCACAAAGGCCTCGACACCACCTGAAGGGCCCCCTCGTCCGAGCCACGGGGGGCCAGCCATTTCTTCGGCGGGAGTGGGTCTGGTTCCTCTCGGGGAGCCTTTCCCTTCTCTGCCATCGAGAACCGGTGGATCGGAGCCATCGCAGCAAGACAGAGCAAGGATCAGGAAGAAGGAGAAGCAAGGAGGGATGGACTGGAAGGGCACGCGTTGTTCCGTACTTATGGCCGGTGGAGGCCAACCGCCTACCTCCACGATCACAGGTAATCATGACCCACTTTGCATGCAGGGACTTGTCCAATCCGTGCAGTTGCCAAGGCGCCATGGGGAAGTGGAGGCGCCCACATTCGATCAACCGCCACGCGGTGCCCAAGGCCGCAGGCTGTTAGGGCCCGCGGCGCTTCGCTCTTGCCCTTCCGCCTCCCTGCACGACCAAGTCCGGGTGCGCCTTGGGCCCGGTGGCTACTGTCGGCGTTCTGGGAATGGGGGTCCCCAGACTTGCCTGCCTGCGGCCTGCGGCTTGTCTCAAAAGGCGGCCCAGCGCGGCCCATCTTCACCAACACAAACCCAAGACCCTCGCGAGGGGCCAAGCCTCACGGGGCGGACGACACGAAGCCTCCTCAGCCACGGCCTCGTTAGGCTGGCTCACAAGGAGGCGGAGAGATCAAGGCGGGGTACCTCACGAGGTGCCCGTGACGCAAGCCATGACGACCGAGGGCGCCAGGCGGGTGCCAGCCCGCGCAGTGTCCTCCTTTCCTCTTTGGTGCAAAGGGGGCAAGCGCAGCCGCGGAGTACCAAGGCATCAGGCAAAGGTTGCCATTTCGGTGCAACGAGACAAAGACCAGGAGGACTACGAGACAGAGGTCACCGTGGAGCCCAAGACGGCATCATCACCAGAGCTTTGCGCAGGCGAAGACTACTTTTGTCAGGATAGCTAGTACTAGTTGTCCCCCTTCAAATTAGCCCGCCATTGTTGGCTCCCTTACCACTCGATATTTGGGAAGAGGACCAGGGCCCCGATAAATAGGACCGGCCATCCACTAGACGGGGAGAGAGGACCGAGGGCAAAGAGAGAGAGAGAGAGAGAGAGAGAGAGAGAGAGAAAGAGAGAGAGAGAGAGAGAGAGAGAGAGAGAAGGGCGACTGAGCTCCTCCCAGCAGTTCATCGCCCCAGCCAAGAATAGACCCTCGCGAGGCTGTTCTTCCTTGTATTGTTCATCATCATCAGCCCAAGAGGCAATCCACCACACCACACACTGGAGTAGGGTATTGCACCACAACGGTGGCCCAAACTAGTATAAACCCTGTGTCTCTTGTGTTGTTCTTTCCTTAGTTTAGATCCTAGCAAGGCGGAGGGGTGCAGGTAGGTAGGAGACAAAAGCTCCGCGCGCTCCCCAGTGTTCGAACCTCAAGGGTCTGCCGGAACCCGAAATCCGACAAATGCTTTCCTAGCTAATGCCCTTGATCCAATGTGTGAGCCGCACATTCCTCTGTGAATCTCAGCCAGCAGTTCCTTTCCATCCTCCCAGCAAACACACTTCAATTTCACGCCGTTGGGCCTCCATCTGTATAGAGTGTCATCGAGAAGCTGATACATACTGGCCCTTCGGGCTACTCATTCAGCTTCATCATGATTGCCAGGGAGTTCTCCGATTTGGAGGAAGCGGACAATGCGCCTTGCCCATGGTGGAGCCCAAGGGTTGGCAACAAGGACTAGCAGCACCTCCTTAGCCGAGGGAGCACCAGCCTCATTCGCGGGGTCCATAGGCCCGACAGGAGGGGGTGGTCCGATAGGCCGTGAGGAATTGTTTCCGGTAGGGTCTCTGCCGAGAGCGGATGGCTTTGGCGGGAGAAGCTTACCGTGGTCCATCTTTCTCTTATTCTGGGCCATTGTGTCTAGTGATACGAAGGGTTGAGAGAGAAGGAGAACAAAAGTTCCTGGTTCCACAGGAAGCTTCTGCGCAGCACACTTTGACAGGTGATCAGCTATGCTGTTTTCCGCACGAGGGACTTGCTCAGTTTGCAACCCATCAAAGTGCTCCTCCAATCTCCTTACTTTCTGAATGTATGCTTCCATAAATGGGCTTTGATAATCTTTGTTGACTTGTCTCACCACGAGCTGTGAATCTCCTCGAATAATCAGCTTCTTATTTCCCAATTCTGCTGCAATCCTGAGCCCGGCAAGGAGCCCTTCATACTCTACTATATTGTTGGTGGCTTCTTCCCGAGCAAAGTGCATATGGACGACATACTTAAAGTTCTACCTAGAGGGGGCAACAAGAAGCACGCCAACCGCTAGTCCTTGTAGGGAAAAGGAACCTTCAAAATACATAATCCACTCTTGGGGGGATTCCTTACTTGGGAGAGTTGTCTCTATCCTTTCCTCATCGGGGGTTGGCGTCCATTCTGCAATAAATTCTGCCAATGCCCTTCTCTGAATGGTTGAAGTGCTCTCAAATTTCAAACCAAAGCTGGATAACTCCAAAGCCCATTCCACTATTCTGCCAGTTCCCTCAGGGTTTCAGAGTATCCTTTGCAATGGGAAACGAGTGACAATCATGATGTCATGGGCTTGGAAGTAGTGGCGCAGTCTCCTTGAGACCATAATGAGACCACAGATTAACTTTTGCACCCCAGAGTACCTCGATCAAGCCCCCTGTAACAAGGAGCTGACAAAGTACGCTGGGCACTGCACCACTTCCTTCCTTGCCGCATCCTTGGGGTTGCTCTCGTTGTCGTTATCACCGATGTCCTGATCCTTTTGTGACTCTGCCGCGATCTGGCCACTTTCTGCTTCATCCACCTCTCATGTGCTACCAAAGCTGCCCTAACCACTTGGTTGGTTGCCGCCAAGTATAGCTACAATTGTTCTTGGGGTCTGGGTGCAACCAAGGTGGGCATAGACGACAGGTAGGCTTTCAACTCTTGTAGAGCTGCATCTGCTTCCGGGGTCCACTTCATAGGTCCTGCCTTCTTCAAAACCTTGAAGAATGGCAAGGCATGCTCGGCAGACTTGGAGATGAATCTTATCAGCACGACAACGCATCCTGTCAAGCGCCTGACATACTTAACTGTCCTTGGCGCTTGGATCTGCTCAATGGCCTTGATCTTGTCGGGGTTGGCTTTGATCCCCCTATGGGACAGGAAGAACCCAAGTAGCTTGCCGAAGGGAACACCAAACACACATTTCTCCGGGTTAAGCTTCAAATTGATCTTGTGCAGGTTGGCAAATGTCTCTTCCCGATCCTGGATAAGGGTGGCCTTATCCTTGGTTTTGACCACTATATTATCCATATAGGCTTCTATATTTCTGTGCAATTGTGGCTCTAAACCAATCTGGACTGCCCTTACAAAAGTGGATTCGGCACTCTTTAATCCGAACGACATGCGGACAAAATAGTACATACCACATGGAGTGATGAATGATGTCTTCTCTTCATCTTCCTTGGACATGAAGATCTGATGATATCCTGAGTACGCATCCAAAAAGGAGAGAAAATCACATCCTGAAGTTGAATCCATGACCTAGTCGATGCGTGGCAAGGGAAATGGGTCCTTCGGGCAAGCCTTGTTGAGGTCTGTAAAGTCAATGCAAAGCCTATACTTCCCATTACCTTTCCGGACCACTACTGGATTTGCCAACCATGTAGGATGCAATACCCCTCTGACCAAACTAGCTGCTTCCAACTTCTTGATCTCTTCGGCAATGAACTGCTGCCTCTCCAAGGCATGCTTACATACTTTCTGCTTGACGGAGGGGCATGTGGGAAGACAACAAGGTAGTGCTCAATTACCACCCTGGGAACATCGGGGATATCAGATGGTTGCCAAGCAAACACATCGATATTCGCCCGCAGGAAGGCAACGAGTGTGCTTTCCTATTTCTCATCGAGGGTGGTGCTGATGGTGAAAGTGCCATCAACGCCCGCCTGCCCTGCTGGGACCTTCTTCACTTGGGGTTGAGCAACCTTGGATCTCTTATTGTTGGAACACTCCGACAAGTCGTCGATGGGTGTTGTGCACTCGAAGGGGGCACGCTTCCCAGACTCCTTGCCGGAGGTCCTACAATCCCTCTTCTTCCCTTTGTTTTCCTTAGCGAGAACTGCTACCACTGCAGCCTCTGCTATGACTGCGTCCCGATACATCTTGTCCACACAGATAATTGCATCCTTCTCATCTGAAGGGATAGTGAGGACTCCCAATGGCCCACGCATTTTCAGGGTGTTGTAAGCATAGTGAGATGCTACCATCAACTTGGGCAGGGCTAGTCATCCAAGAATCCCATTGTATGGCAGGGGAAGATCAACCACATCAAACACAATCTTCTCACTCCGAAAGTTCAGCTCTCCCCCAAACGTCACCGGCAACGTGATCTTCCCCTTAGGATGACTCCTGCCAGGCTTAACTCCTTGAAACATGCCGGTGGCCTCTAACTCCTCTTCTCCTATCTGAAGCTTACTCATAACTGCTGGGGAAATGAGATTCAACCCGGCCCGGCCATCCACTAACATTGTTGTGACTTTGAGGTTGCGAATCGTTGGGGAAAACAACAACGACAAGCACCATACTACCATGGTGCGGCTAGGGTGATCCTCCTCAACAAAGATGATGGGCGTGCGGGACCACTTGAGCGGTTTCTGGGCCTCTGGCTCCGGCTCCACAGCATTGACTTCTCATGCCCATCACTTGATTTGGCGATGAGAGGTGTGCAAAGATGCACCTCCATCAATGCAGAGGGCGTCAGTGGCCTTCTGAAATTCCTGCTCACTAGTTTCCTCTTCATCCCCGTCATCACTGACATCATAATAGGTTTCCTTCTCTCGGCCCTTGGTGGGCTTTCCTTGGTTGCGAAAGGACTTGCCGGGGCGATTTGCTTCACCGCCCTGGCCCTTTACCACCAGCAGCATTCTGACTTTTCTCCTTGGCACGCTTATCATATTCTGCCCTTTGTCTCTTGACGAGTTGCTCAACCTGATAACACTCCTGAAGGTCGTGGCCTTTGGTTTGATGGATCTTGCAGTATGGCCGATCACCTTTCCCAACTTTTTCCACGGCAGCGGCCTCCCGGCAGGCAGTGCACGCGGCAACTTCATTGCCGGGGGCCTCAGCCTTGGATTTCTTGCCGGTACTAGGTGTGCCCGAACCTTCCACAATCATCACTGCCTCATCTCTTGGCTTCTTACTACGCTTCTTGCCCTTCCTCTGACTGGTTGATTCATCCTCATCCTCTGAATCAACATTGATGCAATCTTCCTCTCCGGGAAACTTCCTTTGTTCTTCCATCCGGGCACATTTATCCACTAGTGTATACAGTCCTTTCACAGTCTTGGGCAACCACGCGTTCATTTTGGAATGAATGTGGCGGTTGCTCACATTAGACTGGAAAGTTGTTATAACAGCTGCCGGATGGATATTTTGAATGTTTCTATGAATTTTACTGTATCTCTGCAAATACTTACATAGGGTTTCTACTTCCTTCTGCTAGAGAAGTTGCAGGTCGCTGGGCCTGCCGGGCTCCTGGTGGCCACAGGCGAAGGCACCGATGAACTCATGGCACAGGTCTGCCCATGACGAAATGGAGTTCTCCGGCAGGTGCATCAGCCAAGACCTCACATGGGACTTTACAGCCAAGGGGAAGTAGATGGCGAGCACCTTCTCATCTCTTCCCCCGGCAGACTGAACAGCGATGGTGTATATGCTTAGGAACTCCGCCGGGTTCAACCTCGCATCGTACTTCTCAGGTATCTCTGGCTTGAATGTGCGACGGACGGCAAACGGACCTGCCGCAGCTCTCGTGTAAAGGCAGGGCTGCCAACCTTGAAGGGCAGGCACCCGCCAACACTAAGTGTGGGCTCGTCGATGTTGAGACCATCGCACCCATCGGCCTGTCGAGGATCATTGCAGCACCGCTCGACGACGGCGCGCGCGTCCTCCCGTTGCCTATCTTCTGGGGTTCGACGTTGGCTTGGACATCCTCGAGGGTCAGAAGAGGCCATCAAGACGTCGTCCGGGTCTTCATTCTGCTGCCCCCTTGCCGGCTACCGTGGCGGGGACTGGACCGTGGGGACTGTTGGGGAATGTAGTAATTTCAAAATTTTCTGACGCACACACAGGATCATGGTGATGCATAGCAACGAGAGGGGAGAGTGTTGTCCACGTACCCTCGTAGACCGTTAAGCAGAAGCGTTATGACAAGTCAGTTGATGTAGTCGTACGTCTTCACGATTGATCAATCCTCAGAATCGAACGTACGGCACCTCCGCGTTCAGCACACGTTCAACTCGGTGACGTCCCATGAACTCACGATCCAGTAGAGCTCGGGGAAGAGTTTCGTCAGCACGACTGCGTGGTGACGATATTGATGAGGTTCTATAGCAGGGCTTCACCTAAACACCGCTATAGTATGATCGAGGAGGATTATGGTGGAGGGGGGCACCGCACATGTCTGACAGAGATCTTTGTGATCAACTTGTGTGTCTAGAGGTGCCCCCCTGCCCCTGTATATAAAGGAGCAAGGGGGAGGCCGTCTGGCCCTTGTTGGCGCGCCTAAGAGGAGCAATCCTCCTCCTAGTAGGAGTAGGATTCCTCCCTTTCCTACTCCTACTAGGAGGGGGAAAGGCAGGGAGAGAAGAGAAGGAGTGGGGGCGCCCCCCCCCCCTCTCCTAGTCCAATTCGGACATGGGGAAGGGGGCGCGCTGCCTGCCCTAGGACGTCCCTTCTCTCTTTCCCTTATGGCCCAACAAGGCCCATTAGTCCCTGGGGGGTTCCGATAACACCTTCAGTACTCCGGTAAAATCCTGATTTCACCCGGAACTATTCCGATGTCCAAATGTAGGCTTCCAATATATCAATCTTTACATCTCAACCATTTGGAGACTCCTCGTCATGTCCGCGATCAAATCCGTGACTCCGAACTACCTTCGGTACATCAAAACATATAAACTCATAAAACTGATCGTCACAGAACTTTAAGCGTGCGGACCCTACGGGTTTGAGAACTATGTAGACATGACCGAGACATGTCTCCGGTCAATAAACAATAGCGGAACCTAGATGCTCATATTGGTTCCTACATATTCTACGAAGATCTTTATCGGTCAAACCGCACAACACTATACTTTCTTCTCTTTGTCATCGGTATGTTACTTGCCCGAGATTCGATCGTAGGTATCCCAATACCTAGTTCAATCTCGTTACCGGAAAGTCTCTTTACTCGTTGCGTAATACATCATCCCATAGCTAACTCATTAGTTATCATTCTTGCAAGGCTAATAGTGATGTGTATTACCGAGAGGGCCCAGAGATACCTCTCCGACAATCGGAGTGAAAAATCCAATCTTGATCTATGCCAACTCAACAAGTACCATCGGAGACACCTGTAGAGTACCTTTATAATCACCCAGTTACGTTGTGACGTTTGGTAGCACACAAAGTGTTCCTCTGGTATTTGGGAGTTGCATAATCTCATAGTCATAAGAACATGTATAAGTCATGAAGAAAGCAATAGCAATAAACAAACGATCAAGTGCTAAGCTAACGGAATGTGTCAAGTCAATCACATCATCTTCTAATGATGTGATCCCGTTGATCAAATAACAACTCATGTCTACGGTTAGGAAAATTAACCATCGTTGATCAATGAGCTAGTCAAGTAGAGGCATACTAGTGACACTATGTTTGTCTATGTATTCACACATGTATTATGTTTCCGGTTAATACAATTGTACCTTGAATAATAAACATTTATCATGAAATAAGGAAATAAATAATAACTTTATTATTGCCTCTAGGGCATATTTCCTTCAGTCTCACACTTGCACTAGAGTCAATAATCTAGATTACACAATAATGATTTTAACACCCATGGAGCCTTCGTGTTGATCATGTTTTGCTCGTGGAAGAGGCTTAGTCAACGGGTTTGCAACATTTAGATCTGGATGTATCTTGCAATTCTCTATGTCTCCCACCTGGACTTGATCCCGAATGGAGTTGAAGTGTCTCTTGATGTGCTTGGTCCTCTTGTTAAATCTCTATTGTTTTGCCAAGGCAATTGCACCAGTATTGTCACAAAAGATTTTCATTGGACCCGATGCACTAGGTATGACACCTAGATCAGATATGAACTCCTTCATCTAGACTCCTTCATTCGCTGCTTCCGAAGCAGCAATATACTCCGCTTCACATGTAGATCCTGCCACGACGCTGTGTTTAGAACTGCTCCAACTGACAGCTCCACTATTTAATATAAACACGTATCCGTTTTGCGATTTAGAATCGTATGGATTAGTGTCAAAGCTTGCATCAACGTAACCATTTACAATGAGCTCTTTGTCACCTTCATAAACGAGAAACATGTCCTTGGTCCTTTTCATGTACTTCAGGATGTTCTTGACCGCTGTCCAGTGATACACTCCTGGATTACTTAGGTACCTCCCTGCTAGGCTAATAGCAAGGCACACATCAGGTCTGGTACACAACATTGCATACATGATAGAGCCTATGGCTGAAGCATAGGGAACACTTTTCATTTTCTCTCTATCTTCTGCAGTGGGTGGGCATTGCATCTTTCTAAACTTCACACCTTGTAACATAGGCAAGAACCCTTTCTTAGCTTGATCCATTTTGAACTTCTTCAAGACTTTATCAAGGTATGTGCTTTGTGAAAGTCCAATTAAGCGTCTTGATCAATCTCTATAGATCTTGATGCCCAATATATAAGCAGCTTCACCGAGGTCTTTCATTGAAAAACTTTTATTCAAGTATCCTTTTATGTTGTCCAGAAATTCTATATCATTTCCAATCAACAATATGTCATCCACATATAATATTAGAAATGCTACAGAGCTCCCACTCACTTTCTTGTAAATACGGGCTTCTCCAAAAGTCTGTATAAAACCATATGCTTTGATCACACTATCAAAACTTTTATTCCAACTCCGAGAGGCTTGCACCAGTCCATAAATGGATCGCTGGAGCTTGCACACTTTGTTAGCTTCCTTTGGATCGATAAAACATTCAGGTTGCATCATATACAACTCTTCTTCCAGAAATCCATTCAGGAATGCAGTTTTTACATCCATTTGCCAAATTTCAAAATCATAAAATGCGGCAATTGCTAACAAAATTCGGACGGACTTAAGCATCGCTACGGGTCAGAAGGTCTGATCATAGTTAACTCCTTGAACTTGTCGAAAACCTTTTGCAACAAGTCGAGCTTTGTAGACAGTAACATTACCATCAGCGTCTGTCTTCTTCTTGAAGATCCATTTGTTCTTTATGGCTTTTCGATCATCGGGCAAGTCAACCAAAGTCCACACTTTATTCTCATACATGGATCCCATCTTAGATTTCATGGCCTCAAGCCATTTTGCGGAATCTGGGCTCATCATCGCTTCCTCATAGTTCGTAGGTTCGTCATGGTTAAGTAAAATGACCTCCAAAACTGGATTACCGTACCACTCTGGTGCGGATCTTGTTCTGGTTGACCTATGAGGTTCGATAATAACTTGATCTGAAGTTTCATGATCATCATCATTAGCTTCTTCACAAATTGGTGTAGATGTCACAGGAACCGGTTTCTGTGATGAACTACTTTCCAATAAGGGAGCACGTACAGTTACCTCATCAAGTTCTACTTTCCTCCCACTCACTTCTTTCGAGAGAAATTCCTTCTCTAGAAAGGATCCATTCTTAGCAACGAATATCTTGCCTTCAGATATGTGATAGAAGGTGTACCCTATAGTTTCCTTTGGGTATCCTATGAAGACTCATTTCTCCGATTTGGGTTCGAGCTTATCAGGTTGAAGCTTTTTCACATAAGCATCGCAGCCCCAAACTTTAAGAAATGACAACTTTGGTTTCTTGCCAAACCATAGTTCATAAGGCGTCGTCTCAATGGATTTTGATGGTGCCCTATTTAATGTGAATGCAGCTGTCTCTAAAGCATAACCCCAAAACGATAGCGGTAAATCAGTAAGAGACATCATAGATCGCACCATATCTAGTAAAGTACGATTACGACGTTTGGACACACCATTACGATGTGGTGTTCCGGGTGTCGTGAGCTGTGAAACTATTCCGCATTGTTTCAAATGTATGCCAAACTCGTAACTCAAATATTCTCCTCCACATCAGATCGTAGAAACATTATTTTCTTGTTACGATGATTATCCACTTCACTCTTAAATTCTTTGAACTTTTCAAATGTTTCAGACTTATGTTTCATTAAGTAGATATACCCATATCTGCTTAAATCATCTGCGAAGGTGAGAAAATAACGATACCCGCCGCGAGCCTCAATATTCATCGAACCACATACATCAATATGTATGATTTCCAACAAATCTATTCCTTGCTCCATAGCTCCAGAGAACGGCGTTTTAGTCATCTTGCCCATAAGGCATGGTTCGCAAGTACCAAGTGATTCCAAAAGTCCATC
Source organism: Triticum aestivum (assembly GCF_018294505.1). Taxonomy (NCBI): domain Eukaryota; kingdom Viridiplantae; phylum Streptophyta; class Magnoliopsida; order Poales; family Poaceae; genus Triticum; species Triticum aestivum. Next base: position 294,872,400 of record NC_057797.1, on the reverse strand, counting down.
AGTATGGAGTTTCTTCTTGCTCTTTATACCAATATGACACAAACGGCAGTACCACAAATAAGTTGCACTATCATTATCAACTCTGCATCTTTTGGCTTCAACATTATGAATATGTGTATCACTACTATCGAGATTCAACAAGAATAGACCACTCTTTAAGGGTGCATGACCATAAAAGATATTACTCATATAAATAGAAGAACCATTATTCTCAGATTTAAATGAATAACTATATCGCATCAAACAAGATCCAGATATAATGTTCATGCTTAACGCTGGCACCAAATAACAATTATTTAGGTCTAAAACTAATCCCGAAGGTAGATGTAGAGGTAGCGTGCCGACAACGATCACATCAACTTTGGAACCATTTCCCATGCGCATCGTCACCTCGTCCTTAGCCAGTCTTCGCTTAATCCGTAGTCCCTGTTTCGAGTTGCAAATATTAGCAAAAAAAACAGTATCAAATACCCAGGTGCTACTGCGAGCTCTGGTAAGGTACACATCAATAACATGTATATCACATATAGCTTTGTTCACCTTGCCATCCTTCTTATCCGCCAAATACTTGGGGAAGTTCCGCTTCCAGTGACTAGTCTGTTTGTAGTAGAAGCACTCAGTCTCAGGCTTAGGTCCAGACTTGGGTTTCTTCTCCTGAGCAACAACTTGTTTGCCATTCTTCTTGAAGTTCCCATTCTTCTTCCCTTTGCCCTTTTTCTTGAAACTGGTGGTTTTATTGACCATCAACACTTGATGCTCCTTCTTGATTTCTACCTCCGCAGCTTTTAGCATTGCGAAGAGGTTGGGAATTGTCTTATTCATCCCTTGCATATTATAGTTCTTCATGAAGCTTTTGTAGCTTGGTGGTAGTGATTGAAGAACTCTATCAATGACACTATCAACAGGAAGATTAACTCCCAGTTGAGTCAAGTGATTATGATACCGAGACATTTTGAGTATATGCTCACTGACAGAACTATTCTCCTCCATCTTGCAGATATAGAACTTATTGGAGACTTCATATCTCTCAACCGGGCATTTGCTTGAAATATTAACTTCAACTCCTGGAACATCTGATATTCTCCATGACGTTCAAAACATCGTTGAAGTCCCGGTTCTAAACCGTAAAGCATGGCACACTGAACTATCGAGTAGTCATCAGCTTTACTTTGCCAAACGTTCTTAACGTTTTTAGCAGCATCTGTAGCAGGCCTGTCATCCAGCGGTGCTTCCAGGACGTAATTCTTCTATGTAGCAATGAGGATAATCCTCAAGTTACGGAACCAGTCCGTGTAATTGCTACCATCATCTTTCAACTTTGCTTTCTCAAGGAATGCATTAAAATTCAACGGAACAACAGCATGGGCCATCTATCTACAACAACATAGATAGGAAAAATACTATCAGGTACTAAGTTCATGATAAATTTAAGTTCAATTAATCATATTACTTAAGAACTCCCACTTAGATAGACATCTCTCTAATCATCTAAGTGATCACGTGATCCATATCAACTAAACCATAGCCGATCATTACGTGAAATGGAGTAGTTTTCAATGGTGAACATCACTATGTTGATAATATATACTATATGATTCACGCTCGACCTTTGGGTCTCAGTGTTCCGAGGCCATATCTGCATATGCTAGACTCGTCAAGTTTAACCCAAGTATTCTGCGTGTGCAAAACTGGCTTGCACCCGTTGTAGATGGTCGTAGAGCTTATCACACCCAATCATCACGTGGTGTCTCGGCACGACGAACTTTGGCAATGGTGCATACTCAGGGAGAACACTTTTATCTTGAAATTTAGTGAGAGATCATCTTATAATGCTACCGTCAAACAAAGCAGAATAAGATGCATAAAGGATAAACATCACATGCAATCTATATAAGTGATATAATATGTCCATCATCATCTTGTGCTTGTGATATCCATCTCTGAAGCACCGTCATGATCACCATTGTCACCAGCACGACACCTTGATCTCCATCATAGCATCGTTGTCGTCTCACCAACTATTGCTTCTACAACTATTGCAATGACAGGGTGATTGCATTGCATACAATAAAGCGATAACCATATGGCTCCTGCCAGTTGCCGATAACTCCGTTACAAAGCATGATCATCTCATACAATAAATATAGCATCATGTCTTGACCACATCACATCACAACATGCCCTGCAAAAACAAGTTAGACATCCTCTATTTTGTTGTTGCAAGTTTTACGTGGCTGCTACGGGCTGAGAAAGAACCGTTCTTACCTACGCATCAAAACCACAGCGATAGTTTGTCAAGTTGGTGTTGTTTTGACCTTCTCAAGGACCGGGTGTAGTCACACTCGGTTCAACTAAAGTTGGAGAAACTGACACCCGCCAGCCACCTGTGTGCAAAGCACGTCGGTAGAACCAGCTCATGTAAGCGTACGCGTAATGTTGGTCCGGGCCGCTTCATCCAACAATACCGCCGAACCAAAGTATGACATGCTGGTAAGCAGTATGACTTGTATCACCCACAACTCACTTGTGTTCTACTCGTGCATATAACATCTACGCATAAAACCTGGCTCGGATGCCACTGTTGGGGAACGTAGTAATTTCAAAATTTTCCTACGCACACACAAGATCATGGTGATGCATAGAAACGAGAGGGGAGAGTGTTGTCCACGTACCCTCGTAGACCGTTAAGCGGAAGCGTTATGACAACGCGGTTGATGTAGTCGTACGTCTTCACGGTCGACCGATCCTCAGTACCGAACGTACGACACCTCCGCGTTCAGCACACGTTCAGCTCGGTGACATCCCATGAACTCAAGATCCAGTAGAGCTTGGGGAAGAGTTTCATCAGCACGACGGCGTGGTGACAATGTTGATGAAGTTCTGCAGCAGGGCTTCGCCTAAACACCACTACAGTATGACCAAGGTGGATTATGGTGGAGGGGGGGCACCGCACACGGCTGGGGAGATCTTTGTGATCAACTTGTGTGTCTAGAGGTGCCCCCCTACCCCTGTATATAAAGGAGCAAGGGGGAGGCTAGCCGGCCCTTGTTGGCGCGCCTAGGAGGAGGAATCCTCCTCCTAGTAGGAGTAGGATTCCTCCCTTTCCTACTCCTACTAGGAGGGGGAAAGGCAGGGAGAGAAAGAGAAGGAAAGGGGGCACCACCCCCCCCCCCCTTCTCCTAGTCCAATTCGTAGAGGGGGAAGGGGGCGCGCTGCCTACCCTAGGCTGGCCCCTCTCTCTTTCCCGTATGGCTCAACAAGGCCCATTAGTCCCCGGGGGGTTCCGGTAACCCCTCCGGTACTCCGGTAAAATCCCGATTTCACCCGGAACTATTCTGATGTCCAAATGTAGGCTTCTAATATATCAATCTTTACGTCTCGACCATTTCGAGACTCCTTGTCATGTCCGCGATCAAATCCAGGACTCCGAACTACCTTCGGTACATCAAAACATATAAACTCATAAAACCAATCATCACAGAACTTTAAGCATGCGGACCCTACGTGTCGGTGTAGTGAAAACCAGGGCTACACTAACCGCCGGGCATGGGACACGACTGTATGCAATTACGCTAAAGAGGATCCATCTTCGCCGACAAGCGCTACATCGGCAAGCAAGACTCAAGCTACCTTCCCAGCAAGGAGCATCCTGCCCTGCTAGGGAGGACAAATACAAGGCCCCGGCGAGAGGAGCTTGCCGGGAAGGCCAACCAAGGCCCCGGCGAGAGGAGCTTGCCGGGAAGGCCACTCAAGGCATACCAAGAAAGCTTGCCGCGACGCGCCGCGCGTCCCGGCAAGGCCCGGTAAGCGACAAGCTCCCAAACACGACAAGACGACGACCCCGACAAGGTACTCGCCGGGGGCCCACTGCCACTCTGTACCCACGCTCCAGCACACCCATCCGTGTGTCGCCATGAGGCTTCCTCAGGGGCGCGTGGCGGGAGCCTGTGCAGCCAGGGGTACGCGGTGGCAAGCGGAGATGAAGAGAAGGCCATCGTGGCAAACAGTGGCGCTCCTAACGGTCACTTTTTGCACTGTTTAGGCAACTCAGACGGGCATTCAATGACCTTGTCCCCTGCCGTCAGAGTTAGGTAGGGTGCACTGTGTCCACAGTAGCGGTAGCTGCACCTACCGCATCCTTTTCCATTTTACCCTTCTAGTCTACGTTGCCACCTGTCGGTGACCCCTTGAAAGTATAAAATGAGGCCCAAGAGCAACATAGAGGGGGGCTGATTCGAAACATCAGGAACACTCTCACGCTCGGTCTGGCAGCGTCCATCGCTCCTGAGCAAGAATTCAATACACACAAACAAGCAGCAGTAGGGTTTTACGCATCCGTGCGGCCCGAAGCTGGGTAAAACTGCTCGCGTGTACCGCCTCGATCCGCTCTTTGCGCGGCCTCCGCCCCCCTCCGAACCGAAAGGGGCCCGGTCCCCATAGGTGTTGGTGGATCAGTTTCCCCGACACTACGGGTTCGAGAACTATGTAGACATGACTAAGGCATGTCTCCGGTCAATAACCAATAGCGGAACATGGATGCTCATATTGGTTCCTACATATTCTACGAAGATCTTTATCGGTCAAACCGCACAACACTATACGTTGTTCTCTTTGTCATCGGTATGTTACTTGCCCGAGATTCGATCGTCGATATCCCAATACCTAGTTCAATCTCGTTACCGGCAAGTCTCTTTACTCGTTCCATAGTACATCATCCCATAACTAACTCGTTAGTTATCATGCTTGCAAGGCTTATAGTGATGTGTGTTACCGAGAGGGCCTAGAGATACCTCTCTGACAATCGGACTAACAAATCCTAATCTTCATCTATGCCAACTCAATAAGTACCATCGGAGACACCTGTAGTGTACCTTTATAATCACCTAGTTACGTTGTGACATTTGGTAGCACACAAAGTGTTCCTCCGGTATTCGGGAGTTGCATAATCTCATAGTCATAAGAACATGTATAAGTCACGAAGAAAGAAATAGTAGTAAACAAACGATCAAGTGCTAAGCTAACGGAATGGGTCAAGTCAATCACATCATTCTCCTAATGATGTGATCCCATTGATGAAATAACAACTCATGTCTATGGTTAGGAAACTTGACCATCTTTGATTAATGAGCTTGTCAAGTAGAGGCATACTAGTGACACTATGTTTGTCTATGTATTCACACATGTATTATGTTTCCGGTTAATACAATTCTAGAATGAATAATAAACATTTATCATGAAATAAGGAAAAAATAATAAATTTATTATTGCCTCTAGGGCATATTTCCTTTAGGGACGGCCCCTTCGTACGGCTAGCAGCACGGGCGGTGGCTGTTGCTTGGGGAGGTTGCCATGGGAAAGCTCATCATGAGCCCCCAGCTTCGGCGAAACCGAGCCGGCTCTGGATGGTGGCACACCACTCATCCATTTGCTCGGCCACTGGCGGGAACCTTAGTGACAACTAAGCTCGTGCCATGGCCTTCGTGGTCGTGCTTGCCATGGATGTCGATGACGTCGACCGCACCGTCGCCTGGCTCCTGATGCGCTAGCGGTGACGGCGATAGTGCCGCGCCCACGCTGCGGTGGGATGACCATCGGGGCAGCGGGGTTACGTGGCGATGGTGCTCGAAGATCAGGGGCTCCATTGAGCACAACATCCTGGTTAGCTCGTCCGGGAGCAGGCGCATGTGTCGCCGCCACTCCCGTGATGGGGGCGACCGTAGGGCGATGGCTCGCCCTGGGCCGAACACCGTTCCTGCGGCTGTGCTCGTCGGCGGGAAGAGAGGCTGCGGATGGAGTGACCCCCTCGCCCACACCTTGCAGAGCATGACCTTTGAGACGCTGTTGGTGTTGTTCTCCTCCGGCAGCTCTAGCCCCCATGTCAGCCGCGGGGGAGGCGGTAACAGTGCCACCTGCTCCAACCACGCCCCCAGCAGCGCCCACGTCTCTGAGAGCTCCCGTGTCCACCACGGCGTTGGAGGTCCCGGGTAGAGGAGCTTTCGAAGTGGATGGATGGGCAGACGTGCCAGATTTCTTCTTGGGCGCCATGGTCGATGGCGCCATCGAGGATGACAACATCAATGAAGATGGCACGCGGTGTACCCTTTCAGGTTCGCGCAAGCGCTCCCACTACCTGGCGCGCCAAAGATTTCGCGGTATTTCCACGGCCACCTATGGGACCAGGCAGCCCCTTGTTGGTTCGACGGGGGGACGGCGCGTTGCACAAAGAGCAAACCAGCATACGACCTCGTGGTAGAGATCACACAATCGATTTACCTAGGTTCGGGCCGCCGCGAGGTGTAAGACCCTACTCCTACTTTAGTGGATTGATGGAAGAATGGATGTGGTGGTGCGTAGTACACTTGCCAGGCAAGGTTTGTCCGAGGCGACTATGTGTATGTGGTGGCTTGGGGTTGTCAACTTTCCAACCTTCTAACCCCTCCCACGGGTGCCATGGGCCTCCTTTTATAGATTAAGGGGTCACCACAGTGGCAAAGTGGTCATTATGCACTGATATGATAGCAAACAGTGCTATCATACCTAACTCTACGGGTTGACTGGGTGCATTAAATGCACCGCTTAGTGTCACATCATTGGGCGCTCGGCAAGGCCTAACGAGCTATCTTGCTAGCTCCGCTCCAGCTCTCTTGACACATGGCACGCCGGGTGTCATTTGTAGGCTTCCCTATAGGAAATGGCTTCCATGTGGCGAATGGCTACCAGTTAATCACCTTGCAGCTTGACACCACACTGATTGATGACGTGGGTCGTGCTTTGAGCGGTAGGGTGGGCGGTTCTGCCCCCACGGACCCCGGCAGGCTCTGCCGGGGGGGGGGGGCTCGGTTGCTTGCTTTGGATGGTGGCCTCGCCCCTTGTCAGGCTCGCCTGCCCGGCAAGGGAGGCCCTTCACTTGTCGATACCTTGCTCCTCAGGCTCAATCCTTGGCCCATCTGAGCTGCATGTTGGTTCTTTGATTCTCTTGGTTTTCTAATCTCTAACTTAAGTTGGTGCTTCAATCTTGATCTTGTGCCTGTGCACGGTTGGTCAACAGACGCAAGGTTTGTTACACCAATAGTATGACATCATTCATATCACAAAAGAACTGAGAACAGACAAACATGCAATTGTAACATTGTGTGGGCAAGTCCAGCATGGAACTAGATTACAGATCAAGATCAAAGGAACATCACTCCTCTCATTTAAACCTTGTAAGGTGCAATGATACGCTAAGACAATTGTGTATAAAATTGACAAGAGTAATAGACATTGGATGCAAACCATTCAATTCAATGCACAAGTCAGAGTAAGTAGTAGTTAAAAGGCATGAGGATGAAGGACTTACAACAACAGCTTTGACTGGTGTAGTCATGCCCTTCGTCTTGCTACTGTGACAGTGCTTGAAGATTTCCACAACATTTGGTTCGGGTACTTTTTGGTCCTTGCGGGCTTTCATCTGCATTTGGAACAAGTTAATATAGATCCGATTATATGGTACAACGAAAAGAGTGAAACAACAGCTAATTACAAGAGCCTCGCAGTGTGCGATATAGCTACGAGAATCCTGTCGTCTATTGGAATTTCACTTTCATACGGTTGGCCTTGTTCTTTAAACAGTTCACCTAGAAGAAGATAGATTTGTGAGGCACATGCATAAATAGGAGTTCAACATGTGATTTGATCACATATATATATTGTACCTGAATATTTGGATCACACCAGTGTTTAATGAGGCCTGTCCAGTCTTCATCCGATATATTTTCCACTGGAGATGTTTGGGCAAGTTCACTGTTAGCCTTGCCTTCAAAGTGAGTTTTCCTCAAGTTATACCGAAAGTGTCGTAGAGCAGACTTGAAAAGATGGGTGCAAGCTTGTCTGGTTGCATCATCTCGGCTATCCAACTTGAACCTCATCTATTGAAAATTATGGGAGTCTCATTATCAGCAACCTAGAAAGTATGGGACAAAGCAAGACGATATTACTAGTTTCCATACATAACCATACTTATAGATAAATGGTCGAGGAAGGTGTTGAACTGGGTTTCGTCTTTGTCATTCCTATAATAAATCCATGTTGGGAGGATACGTACATGACACCTAACAGCAACCGCTGCATCTGATACTAACTTGGCTGACTCTGTAGCATCACGTGGCCTTTTTAAACCTGCCTCAAAATGGATCTCCATTCTTCCTCCTCTAGATTTAGTTTAACTATCGAGCATTATCCTTGATGTTTGTTTCCTCTTGTGCCTAGGTGCTAGTCCAACAATGAACATAGAAAGTGTTAGTGTACATCAAACTATGAGTCAACATATAAAGAAGCATGCAACTGTAACTTGACTCCAGCACCTCCCTTCTTGCTATTGAAGCTCACAAAGTTCATCTGTTCTTGCCAACTCGTCTTGTGTCAAGAGTGCTTCGAAAGTAGTGTCAGGTAGCAAGGGAGCATGGGAACATGTTGCTAGCTGATTGCCGAAAGAGTAACTCGTGTAGCTGCTGGTACTGTGGAATGTGTTTCAACAACTAGGGTTGTCTCTGCTTGTTTGGTGGCAGCTATTGGTTTCTGTTTGGCTTTTTGTGCAGCTTGTGTAGCACGGGATGCCCCATTTGTACAATTTTTCGCTGGACTTTGACCTTCTATTGCACCATCAGTACCAGTAGAATCTGCAGGATTATTACGCTTCCGTTTTCGTGTGACCTTAGTACTAACACCATCCCCTATTATTTTGTGTTCATTCCTCTTTCTCTGTGCCATGTTAAGTCAAGCCGACAAGAAATAGGAATAACAATTTAGTTCTTCAGAAAAAATTGATGTGTGATACAAACGAACTGTACTTTGATGTTAGAGAACCACATGATAGGAGTATGTAATATGTACGAAAAACAGGACGGCATGAGATAATCAGAACTATGATGTATAAACTAATCAGAAGACATTTCACTAAATTAGAAGCAATGCAATGGAAGGTAGACACCATATGAAAGATGTTACAAATATCGCTCTGCCTAGTTAATAGTGTCTCGCCATAACTAGCGAAATAAATGTGAAGCAGTACAAGAAATAAATCATATGCAAGATGCAAACAACATCACACTACCGATTTAAAGGTCTCTCGTCATTAGTGTCATTGCATATTCACATCTTATGATGTGTAAACTAAGCAGAAGGCATTTCAACAAATTCGAAGCAAGGAAACCTAGACACCATATGAAATATGCAACGAATATCGCTCTACAAAGTTAAAATTGTCTCATCATAAGTGCCATTTCAACAAATTAGAAGTAGTACAAGCTAGAAAAGAATGCAAGATGTAAGGCAAACACATGATACCAGAATGGAATATGTACAAAAAACAGGGCAGCATGGCATATTCACAACTGTTTGTGTAAACTAAGAAAAAGCCATTTCAACAAATAATAAGCAATGCAAGCTAGACACCATATGCAACATGCAAGACAATATCACACTGCCAAGCTAGAGAAAGCACCTGGGATGCCGGCTTCGCCAGAAGACCGCCATTAGTCCCTGCCTTATTTTTTCCTTCCCGCTTCTTAGTTTTATTGCCTTGTCAAGTCAAACCCACCAGAAAAATGAATAAAAATTTGCTTTTCAGAACTCATTGATGCAGGATGCTGAGGAGCACTACTTTAATGTAAGGCGACCTCATGATAAGACGATTGAATGTGTAACAAAAAAGGACATCATTGCATATTCACACCTATGATGTGTAAACTAAGCATAAGGTATTTCAACAGCTTAGAAGCAATGAAAGCTAGACACCATATGAAAGATTCAACGAATATCACTCTACCAAGTTAAAATTGTCTCGTCATAAGTGCCATTTCAACAAATTAGAATTAGTACAAGCTAGAAAGAATGTGAGATGTAACCTATATCACACTGACAAGTCAAACATGTCTATTTATAAGTGATTGTAGAAGGTTACACAATAGTAGTACTTTGATGTAAGAACATGGTGTGATAGACAGATATTGTATGTTATAGAAACAAGAACACGTGTCTTATTCACAAGTATAATGTGTAAAGTAAGCAGATGGAATTCAACAAAATTAGAAGCAATACAAGCTAGACATCATACATAACATGCAACCACATATAACAGTGCCATGTTAGAGGGAGCACCTGTGATGGTGCACTAGGGGAGATGTGCTCATCATCAACACAGCTACATTGAGTTTCTATGCATGTGTTGTCTTGCAAATCATCTTTGGAAGGAGTATCTTTATCTGCTGCATTGCTAACTTCCTTCCACTTTTTTGATTTTGAATTGTCAAGTAACGACGACAAGAAAAAGCAATAAAATTCACTCTTAAGAACTCATTCGTGCATGACACTGACAATCACTACTTTAATGCAAGGTAAACACATGATACCATGATGGAATATGTACGAAAAACAGGATAGCATGGCATATTCACAACTTTTTGTGTAAACTAAGCAAAAGCCATTTCAACAAATAAGAAGCAATGCAAGCTAGACACCGTATGCAACATGCAAGACAATATTACATTGCCAAGCTAGAGAAAGCACCTGGGACGCCGGTTTCGCCGGAAGACCGCCGTCAGTCCCTGCCTTATTTTTTTCCTTCCTGCTTCTTAGTTTTATTGCCTTGTCAAGTCAAACCCACAAGAAAAATGAATAAAAAATTGCTTTTCATAACTCATTGATGCAGGATGCTGACGAACACTACTTTCGTGTAAGGCGGCCGCATGATAGGACGATTGAATGTGTAGCAAAAAAGGACAGCATTGCATATTCACACCAATGATGTGTAAACTAAGCAGAAGGCATTTCAACAAATTAGAAGCAATGAAAGCTAGACACCATATGAAAGATGTAAAGAATATCACTCTACCAAGTTAAAACTGTCTCCTATATCACACCCAAGTCAAACGTGTCTTATGATAAGTGATTGTTGCAGGTTACAAAATAGTAGTACTTTGATGTAAGAACATGGTGTGATAGACAGATATTGTATGTTATAGAAACATGAACATCTGTCTTATTCACAAGTATATTGTGTAAAGTAAGCATATGGAATTCAACAAAATTAGAAGCAATACAAGCTAGACATCATACATAACATGGAACAACATATAAAGGTGCCAAGTTAGAGGGACCACCTTTGATGGTGCACTAGGGGAGACATGCTCCTCATCAACACAGCTACATTGAGTGTCTATGCATGTGTTGTCTTGCAAATTATCTTGGGGGTGGAGGAGTAGATTCTGTAGAGGCCCTCCGTTTGAAAGGAGTACCTTTATCCGTTGCCTTGCTAACTTCCTTATGCTTTTTGATTTTGAATTGTCATGTAAAACCACAAGAAAAAGCAATAAAATTAACTCTTTAGAACTCATTCGTGCATGATACTGACAATCACTACTTTGATGTAAGGCAAACACATGATACCAGGATGGAATATGTACGAAAAACAAGATGGCACGGCATATTCACAACTGTTTGTGTAAACTACGAGAAGCCATTTCATCAAATAAGAAGCAATGCAAGCTAGACACTATATGCAACATGCAAGACAATATCACACTGCCAAGCTAGAGAAAGCACCTGGGATGGCCCCTTTGCCGGAAAACCGCCATCAGTCCCTGCCTTATTTTTCTTCCTTCCTGCTTCTTAGTTTTATTGCCTTGTCAAGTCAAAACCACAAGAAAAATGAATAAAAAATGGCTTTTTAGACCTCATTGATGCAGGATGTTGACGAGCACTACTTTAATGTCACGCGACTGCATGATAGGATGATTGAATGTGTAACAAAAAAGGACAGCATTACATATTCACACCTATGATGTGTAAACTAAGCAGAAGGCATTTCAACATATTAGAAACAATGAAATCTAGAAACCATATGTTAGATGCAATGAATATCACTCTACCAAGTTACAACTATCTCGTCATAAGTGCCATTTCAACAAATTAGAAGTAGTACAAGCTAGAAAATAATGCGAGATGTAACCTATATCACACACCCAAGTCAAACATGTCTTATGAAAAGTGATTCTTGCAGGTTACACGACATTAGTACTTTGATGTAAGAACGTGGTGTGATAGACAGATATTGTATTTTATAGAAACAGGAACACATGTCTTATTCAGAAGTATAATGTGTAAAGTAAGTAGATGGAATTCAACAAAATTAGAAGCAATACAAGCTAGACATCATACATAACATGCAACCACATATAACAGTGCCAAGTTAGAGCGAGAACCTGTGATGGTGCACTAGGGGAGACGTGCTCATCATCAACACAACTACGTTGAGTGTCTATGCATGTGTTGTCTTGCAAATCATCTTGGGGGTGGAGGAGTAGAATCTGTAAAGGCCCTCCATTTGGTAGGAGTACCTTTATCCGCTGCCTTGCTAACTTCCTTCGGCTTTATTGATTTTGAATATTCAAGTAAAACCAACAAGAAGAAGCAATAAAATTCACTCTTTTCAGAACTCATTCGTTCATGGTACTGACAATCACTACTTTGATGTAAGGCAAACACATGATACCAGGATGCAATATGTATGTAAAACAAGATGGCATGGCATATTCACAAATGTTTGTGTAAACTAAGCAGAAGGCATTTCAACAAATAAGAAGCAAGGCAAGCTAGACACCACATGAAAGATGCAACCAATATGGCTCTGCCATGTTAAAAGCGTCCCATCATAAATGGCATTTCAACAAATTAGAAGCAGCACATGCTATAAATCATATGAATGATGCAACTAATATCACACGGTATATACAAAAAGGTGTCTCATCATAATGATTGATGCGGGATACAAAAAAACAATAGTTTTATGTAAGGACATGCTTAATAGACAGATGTACTATGTACTAAAAATAGGAATGCATGTCACATTAACAGGTATAAACTAAGCAGAATAGCACATGCAATTTAACCAGATTGGAAGAATTACAATCTAGACACCATATGCAACATGCAACCACATGTCACGCTGCCAAGTTAGAGCAAGCACCTGCGATGCTAGTGAGGGGTAATGCGGTAATCAACTACAAAGGTACATTCACTATCTTCATCTAGCCTTGTTGTTTCTTGAGAATCATGTGGGGAGGCTGACGCTGCATTCTTTAAATGAGGATCTTTACTCATAGTAGACCACTGGCCTTACTGCCTCATCATAAGTGATTGATGAGGGATACACAAGAACATTAGTTTTATGTAAGAATATGGTTAATAGACAGATGTACTAGTATGTACCAAAAATAGGAAGGCATGTCATATTCAAAGGTATAATGTGTAAGCTAAGCAGATGCAATTTAACCAAATTAGAAGCAATACAAGTTAGACATCCGGCTGGAGTGCTGAGAATGATCATCTACGACTTGAGAGCCTGGTGGGAGGTGGGCTGCTTCGCCACCATCATGGCTTTTTAGTTGGCTTCCAAGTGACACCTGTCTGTGCTGGGCTTGTCACTAGCTCGGCCAGTGCCCTAACTAGCTATTTTTCTTCTGGTGCTCCCGGGATGGTGGTTCATGTAAAAATTATATTTCCTTATCTTAATAAAGACCAACTTCGGCCTTTCAGATACAAGCTAGACACCATATGTAACATGCAACCACATATGACACCGCGAAGTTAAAGCAGGCACCTGGGATGGTAGTATATGGCGAGCGAGATTGTCAACTCCAGAGCTACATTTACCGTCTCCATCTGCTGGCACTACACCCTTTAAAGTGCTGAAGTGTGTCTCACCTACCCGCCTGCAAAGTTGGTGCGACTTCTCTCTTTTCTTTTCTGCTTCTGTCAAGGTTGAGTCTGAAATACCCTTGCATAAAAACACAATAGTGAGAGTATGGGTAAAGTGTGTGCAGAACTAGTGCACTATAAAAGTAGCAGATAGTAGGTGGCTAAAAAATAAATGACAGGAGACATATGATAGATGTACAACATTGCATGGCAAACAAAATTAGATTCTGCTCCATATGATTTTGTAATATATGAGGACATGGATGGATGGGAAATGAAGGTACTCCTCGAGCACACCACTGATGTCGCTTGAAGCTACATCGGTATTTCCCCAAAGAGGAATGGATGATGCAGCACATCGGCAGTAGGTATTTCCCTCAGATATGAAACCAAGGTTATCGAACCAGTAGGAGAACCAAGCAACACAACGTAAACAGCACCTGCACACAAATAACAAATACTCGTAACCCGACGTGTAAAAGGGGTTGTCAATCCCTTCCGGGTAACGGTGCCAAAAATTGGCAAACGGACATGAGCGAGTTGTAAATATTGATAGATCGAATGACAAATAAAATAAATTGCAGCAAGGTATTTTGGTATTTTCGGTTTAGTAGATCTCAAAATAAAAGGCAAATAAATTAGATCTCGAAGGCAAATAATATGAGAGAGAGACCCGGGGCCGTAGATTTCACTAGTGGCTTCTCTCGAGAAAAATAGCAAATAGTGGGTAAACAAATTACTGTTGGGCAATTGATAGAACTTCAAATATGCATGACGATATCTAGGCAATGATCATTACATAGGTATCACGTCCAAGATTAGTAGGCCAACTCCTGCCAGCATCTACTACTATTACTCCACACATCGACCGCTATCCCGCATGCATCTAGTGTATTAAGTTCATGGAGAAATAGAGTAAAGCAATAAGAATGATGACATGATGTAGACAAGATCTATCTATGTAGAGATAGACCCCATCGTTTTATCCTTAGTAGGAACGATACATACGTGTCAGTTCCCCTTCTGTCACTGGGATCAAGTACCGTAGGATGGAACCCACTAAAAAGCACCTCTTCCCATTGCAAGATAAATAGATCAAGTTGGCCAAACAAAACCCAAATATCGGAGAAGAAATACAAGGCTATAAGCAATCATGAATATAAGAGATCAATGAAACTCAAATAACTTTCATGGATATAAAAAGATAGACCTGATCATAAACTCAAAGTTCATCTGATCCCAACAAACACACCGTGAAAAGAGTTACATCCTATGGATCTCCAAGAGACCATTGTATTGAGAATCAAACGAGAGAATGGAAGCCATCTAGCTAATAACTACGGACCCGAATGTCTATAAAGAACTACTCACGCCTTATCGGAGAGGCACCAATGGAGGTGGTGAACCCCTCTGTGATGGTGTCTAGATTGGATCTGATGGTTCTGGACTCTGAGGCGGCTGGAAATGATTTTTGTCCACTCCCCTAGGGTTTTTGGAACATTGGGGTATCTATAGAGAAAAGAGGCGGTCCGGGGGGCACCCGAGGTGGGCACAACCCACCAGGGCGCACCTGGGCCTCCTGGCGCGCGCTGGTGGGTTGTGTTCTCCTCGGAGCACCCCCTAGGCGCAGCCTTGCCCCATTAGGTGTCTTCTGGTCCATAAAAAATCTCTGTAAAGTTTCATTGCATTTGGACTCCGTTTGGAATTCATTTTCTGCGATGTAAAAAACATGCAAAAAACAGCAACTGGCACTTGGTACTATGTCAATAGGTTAGTACCAAAAATGATACAAAATGACTATAAAATGATTATAAAACATCCAAGATTGATAATATAACAACATGGAACAATCAAAAATTGTAGATACATTGGAGACGTATCAGCATCCCCAAGCTGAACTCCTACTCGTCCTCGAGTAGGTAAGTGATAAAAACAGAATTTTTGATGTGGAATGCTACCTATCATGGCATATCATATTTCTTTTCTTTATAGCATGGACATTTGGACTTTTATATTGTTCAAAGCAATAGTCTAGTTTTGACATGATAACTTAAATACTCAAGCATATCTACAAGCAACTATGTCTTTCAAAGTATCAACGCTAAAATAAGCTATCCCTAGCCCATCATGCTCAATCATTGATCCATTCATGAAACACACTCGCATATTAACTACACCCAATGCTCAAGTATGATCATAGTGCCTCCTACTTGGTGCTTTTATAAGAGAAGATAGATACTCAAATTCAAAAAGAAAAAATTGCATCAAGTAAAAGAAAGGCCCTTCGCAGAGGGAATTAGGGATTTGTAGAGGTGCCAGAGCTCAAAGCGAAAAACTTAGAGATAAAAACATTTTGGGAGGTGTGTCCTTCCCACCAACGAAAACGACTTAGAGTTCCCAACACTTTTCATGCTAGATATATCATAGGTGGTTCCCAAATAGAAGATAAAGTTTACTCCTTTTTCCACCATACTTTCACTTTCCATGGCTAAACGTATCCACGGGTGCCTTCCATACCAACACTTTTCAAGGAATTTATTATTTGAAAACATAAAGTAAATTCATTTTTCATTTCGGGACTGGGCATCCCTAATACCTTTGCCTTACTCTCGTGCAATGACAAGTGAATAGACACTCATCGTGAGAATAACACATCTAGCATGGAAAATATTAGCCACCCCTCACCGCTCCACGAGCGAAATGAACACACAAAATAGAAGTTTATTTTGAAAATTAGAGATGGCACATACAAATTTACTTAGAACAACAAAAGAATACCGCATATAGGTAGATATAGTGGACTCATGTGGCAAAACTAGTTTAAAGGTTTTTGGATGCACAAGTAGTGATCATACTTAGTGCAAAATGAAGGCCGCCAAAAGATTGAGAAGCAACCAACCAGGAAATGAATAATATCATAAGCGAGCATTAAACATAATTAACACCGAATAATGCACCACAAGTAGGATATAATTTCATTGCATAATTATTGACTTTCGTGCTTGCATAGGGAATCACAAACCTTCACACCAATATTCTTACTAAAGCATAATTACTCATCAACATAACTCACATATCACATCATCATATCTCAAAACTATTAATAAGAATCAAGTTTATCTTGTCCAATGATCTTCATGAAAGTTTTTATTATATTCTTCTTGGATATGTATCACTTTGGGACTGTAACATCCCAAATTTTCAATTTGGAATGTTATACACATGTCATCATATGCATATCATATTTTATTTTGCATTTCAGTTTTGTGATCCTAAAAATCCTAAGAAACTCAAGGACCCACGGAGAGTGTTGGGGTTTTATTAATTTTTTTCATATTTGAATTTTCTCAAATATTGAAAAGTGGATCACTTTGGTTTTAATTATTTTTCTCTCCAAATAATATTTCCAATATTATATACATGAGAGGAGATAATATGACATCTACAAAATAAAAGAAGTATTGGAGGAAAAATATTAAAATTAAATAGATAATTTTATTTGGATTTTATTGCTATTTTTATTTGAATTAGAAAAAAATGCATTTTTTTCAAAATTGCATTTTAGGTCAAGAAATGGTTCACCTTGTTCTAATTTTTTATTTAGAAGGTTAAAATTGTTTTCTTAGGCATTTTTAGATTTTTCTTATATTAATTAGGATTTTTCTCGGCAAAATTGTTTAAAAAAATTCCCAGACCAACAGGCGGAAGCCCAGCCGGCCCAGCTCGCGCGTCCCCGACCCCGAGCGGGACTCCCGCCCGCGCACGACGCAGCCGCCGTGGCCGAGTCGGCCACCACCGCCGCCCAACCCCTCCCCCAAGCAACGCCGCCGACCGCCCCCTTTATAAGCGTGCCCGGGGCCCCCCCTGAGCCACAAGTCGCTTGCGCCGCCGCATTGCTGCCTGCCCTCGCCCGCACCGCTCACCGCCTCACCGCTGCCGCGCCGCGCTTGCAGCCACCCACCGCCGCCTGCAGCCACCCGCCACCGCCCCACAGCTGCCCGACGTCGTCGACCGTCGTCGCCGCTGCCGCGGATCTCGCCGGAGCCACCGCCGTTGACCCCGTTTGACCGGTCAGTTTTTCTCGGTTAAACCCTGGTTTTTTTGTTTTGTGATTTAATTTCTTAGATCGGTTTTCGTCGGTTTATTTTATTTAGCGGACGTTCGTCCGTTTTTTCGTTTTAACGAACGTTGTTCGCCGGTTAGGTTCAGACAGTGAACGTTCGTTCGTTAGTCTTTTCTTTTTATTTTATTTTCAGCCAGGGACTTATCCGTGATTATTTTTTATCACAGATTAGCCCCTAATCTTCAAACCCTCGCCGTTTCTAAACTGTTTGTCCAAATCCAGTGAAACCAATGCCAAAATCTTTGTCTCGAGCCCCTCTTTCTGTTTAATCAACTTTAACAAGGTTTTGACAATTGAAAATTTGGTTTCAAGCAGATTTGAATTCGAAGTTCTTTTGACCGTAGTTTCAGTTTTGTAGCTCCGATTTGATTGATTCTTTTGGCAAATCGAAGCTCTTCTGTTGAACTTTCAGTTTGGATCTTCTTATTTGAGTTTTACACATGCATCTTTGCTTGAATGCTTATGTATGCTATTGTTTGTTTGCAGTAGAATTCCCGGAGTGCGAAGCCTGCTACTACGAGTCTCTAGGTTTTGCGAATCATCAGCAAGGCAAGTAACACTTTGATCATACTCTTTATTTCCCAGTTTTTATGTGTTAGTTACAACCCTCAAACATTGCATGAGTAGGATCTCTTAACATGTGAGTTTTGGTAAGTAGATGATGAGGTAGAACCTATTGCCCTTTTATTATCAAACCCCTGGGAGTTACTTCTATGTCATGCTTATAATGTCATGTTATGCTTGTAGACGTGGATTGGGTTTGAGTGTATCCATGATAGATGTGAGATTGTTAATTAATGGTTAAATTAAGGTGGCTACTTAAATACACATCTCGGTGGATTAGTTGCGGGCACCTGGGGATATACTAGTGTTGTCCTTTTTTTGTTCGCCACCTAGGCTCAAAGGGATCATAAGATTATTCATCCTGGAAACTTCTGTGTGCAGCCACAAGCTATTATGGGCTCTAGCATAGTTGAGTATGTTGCAGTGTCTCGGTCATCCGTTTCTCAAACACCATGTAGTGCGAGAAATCCAATGGAGGAGATCGAGTCTTGTGGGGAAAAGTGCGCAAACCTCTATAGAGTGTACAAACTAATCATGGTTAGCCGTGTCCCCAGTTATGGACAATCTTGAGTATCTGGTTCTTGAATTATCATGTGGATCTCATCACTCTAAACTAATATGTTGGGTTGTTAATTACTTCTTAATTTGGATTGATATGGGTATTTACCATTCTCAATGTTTATCAACTACCATGATAGTTAAACAAAATATATTCCTTTGTTGTTGGGAAAAATTGGCTTTTCGCAAAAAACATCACCGTAGAGCCTCCACCAGCCTCATATGCATGTAGTGATAGCATTTATTCTGTTCATTACTTTACTGTGCTACTTTGCCAGCATATTCCATGTGCTGATCCGTTTCGGGCTGCAACGTATCATGTTGCAGACTTTTCAGATGAAGAGTAAGGTGTGCTAGGTCGTTGTCGTGCACTCAGCTATGCCTTTGGAGTTGATGGACTCACTTTATCTTCCAAGCTTTCCGGTGTTATCATATTTAGGTAGCCTTAAGCCATATTATTGTAATAAGTTCTATTTTGAGACATTCGATGTATTAAGTGTGTGATTGCAACTTTGTTATAAATCCTTTGAAGTACTGTGTGTGTCAGCATTACAGATCCAGGGATGACACTTATACACAGAGATTTGACCGCCTGAGGTCGGATCACTACAGGGACTAATTTTCACATGTTGCTTTTGATAAGCTCAAACAAATATAAGTGAAGATCATGAGCATAATATTTCTTTCTCCCAAATTAATTTAAGTGACGCAAGAGCGAATTTCTTAAAAAATTTACTAACTCTCAATAAATCTAAGTTAATCAAGAGAGCATTTCTTCAAAAATACTAAAAGCACACCGTGCTCCAAAAGATATAAGTGAAGCACTAGAGCAAGTCCATAGCTCATAAAAATTTAAGTGAAGCATAGAGAGCAATTCTAACAAGTCATGACATAATTTTGGATCTCTCAAATAGGTGTGTCCAACAAGGAATCAAGACTTAAAACACAAAATAAAATAAGAAAAGACTCATATCATAGAAGATTCTCCAAGCAAAACACATAGTATGTGACGAGTAAAAATATAGCTTCGAGTAAAATACCGATGATTGTTAGAAGAAAGAGGGGATGCCACTCAGGGGCATCCCCAAGCTTAGTTGCTTGCTCTCTTTTGGATAATAGCTTGGGAGGCCGGGGCATCCCCAAGATTAGGCTCTTCTTACTCCTTATTCCTTCATCCATTGTAAGGTAACCTAAAACCTAAAAACTTCAATCACACAAAACTCAACAAAAGCCTTTGTGAGATCCGTTAGTATAAGAAAACAAATCACTACTATAAGTACTGCAGTAAACCAATTCATATTTTGTTATTGCATTATATCTATTGCATTCCAACTTTTCTATGGCAAAAACTCATCAAAGAAAACCATAGCGCCGTCAAATCAAGCACACAATGCAAAGAAAACAGAATTTGTCAAAAACAGAACAGTGTGTAGTAATCTGGGTATTTCGGATGCTTATGTAACCCCAAAAACTCTGAAAAATTACGATGTCCTGAGTAATTTGTATATTGATAAAATGACAAAGGAATGGGTATTTTATCGCTCTCTGGTGAAGAATGAGAATTATTTTCGCGAGCGCAAAAGTTTCTGTTTTTTCAGCAATATCAAACAACTATCACCCAAGACGATCCTAAAGACTTTACTTGTGAGAAACACTAATTAAAACATAAAAACACAATCATAACAGTAGCATATTTGTGAAAACACTCAAAACCAGGAAGAAAAAAGAAAAAACAAGTTTTATTCATTGGGTTGCCTCCCAACAAGCGCTATAGTTTTACGCCCTTAGCAGGGCATACAATAAGGATCTAAGTTTTATCATATTTTCTTAGAGATCCATAAGATACCCTCATGATTGATTCATATGGTGGCCTAATTATTGTTCTAGGGAAGTGTTCCATACCCTTCCTCAATGGAAATGGGAACTTAATATTGCCTTTTTTATATCAATTATGGCACCAATAGTTCATAAAAACGGTCTACCAAGAATAATTCGACAAGACGGATTGCAATCAATATCAAGAACAATAAAATCTTTGGGCACATAATTTCTATTTGCAAGAATAAGAACATCATTAATTCTTCCCATAGGATTTTTAATAGTAGAATCCGCCAAGTGCAAATTTAAAGAACATGATTCAATATCGGTAAGGCCAAGCACATCACAAAAATATTTCAGAATTGTAGAAACACTAGAACCCAAGTCACACAAAGCAAAACACTCATAATTTTCATTTTTCAATTTGATATTAGGTTCCCATTCATCATGCAATTTTCTAGGAATTGAATCTTCTAATTACAAATTTTCTTCTAAAGATTTCATAGCATCAACAATATGTTTAGTAAAAGCTTTATTTTGTCCATAAGCATGTGGTGAATTTATCATGGATTGCAACAAAGAAGTACAATAAATCAAAGAGAAACTATCATAATTAAAGTCTTTGTAATCCAAAAGAGAGGGCACATAACTAGCTAAAGTTTTGACCTCTTCAAACCCACTTTTATAAATTTTCTCAGCAAGATTTTCACCCTCCGAAATATCAGGATGCCTTCTAACTAAAGTTGACTCTTCTGGAGTCTCTTTTTCATTAATATTAACTTTACTCAACAAGGAATCAATAGAAGAAACACCAATCATTTTAAGATCTTCATCACTTTTGCGAAAGTAATCACTAGAAAACGCTTTTTCTAAAAATTCTCAGCTCCAAGCATAGCGGTTCTTTTCTTACTTTCATCCATGGAAACATAAAGAGATTTAATTGATTCTTCTACCTTAGGCACAAAAAAATTCATCTTGAGACTTTCCACATCATGAGAAATTCTACCAACACTTCTAGACAAATCATCAATCTTATTCAACTTTTCTTCTATGGTAGTGTTGAAAACTTTTTGTGTGTTGATAAATTCTTTAATATTATTCTCAAGATCAGAGGTGTTCCTATTATTATTATAAGAAGGATTTCCATAGGAATTACCATAATTATTAGAGGAATTACTAGGAAAATGCCTAGGATTAAAATTACCTCTATAACCATTGTTGTGAAATTATTTTAGAGATAAAATTCACATCTACGGCATCACTAGTTTGCTAAATCAAAGTAGACAAAGGCATATCATTGAAATCAATAGGAGAACTTTTACGACCAACCATTTTGATAAGAGCATCGACTTTTTCACTCAAAGAAGAAATTTCTTCAACTGAATTAACTTTTTTACTAGTAGGAGCTCTTTCGGTATGCCATGATATTATAAAGGAATTTGGTGGCTTCACCCAAAGTAATTTCCATAAAATTACCACCCAATGCGGAATCTAAATGATTACGAGAAACAAAATTCAATCCCGCTTAAAAAATTTGTATGATCATCCAAAGATTTAACCCATGAGTTGGGCAATTCCTTAGCGTCATTTTCATCCTTTCCCAAGATTGGGCAAGATGCTCATGTTCAAGTTGGTTGAAATTCATGATTTGGGTCTAAGGGAAATAATTTTTGCGGGCGGAAAATACTTGGTGATAAAAGCATCATTGCATTTATTCCAAGAATCAATACTATTGCGAGGCAAAGAAGAGAACCAATTTTTTGCAGAATCACGCAAAGAAAACGGACATAATTTCATCTTCAAAACATCATTGTCCACATCTTTTTTCTTTTGCATATCGCATAATTCCATGAAGGTATTAAGATGGGACACGGCATCCTCATTAGGAGTACCAGAAAATTGATCTTTCATAACAAGATTCAACAAAGCAGTATTAATGTCACAAGACTCCGCACTAGTGGCGGGAGGAGAAAGCGGAGTGCTAATAAAATCATTATTATTGGTAGTTGAGAAATCACACAACTTGGTGTTCTCTTGAGTCCTAACTACTAGGGAAAAGCTTATAGGCAGACGCTTACTACTAGCGAGGGTTTATACCCCTCGCTACTACTACTTACTAGTAGCGCGGGTTTTAACCCCTCGCTACTACTAAGTTGATAGTAGTAGCGCGTGTTTTTAACCCTCGCTACTACTAAGCGGTCTCTACCGTGCCCCCCGAGACATGCCATAGTAGTAGCGAGGGGTATAAACCCACACTACTACTAAGTTGATAGTAGTAGCGCTTTTTTATACCCCTCGCTACTACTAAGTACGAGGTAGGTGAAGTCGCCATATCCTCGGCCGAATCCCCATCTCCTCCCCCAAATCCCTCCTCTCTTCCGCCACTCTCTCCTCTCACTTTCCATACGCTCTCACATGGACCTCTTGCCCTTGCGCCCCTCCTCCTCCGTGGCACCGAAAGAGGCCGCTGCCTCGCGCCATCGGCATCTAGGAGCTCGCCGGTCTTCCACCAACGTCTTGGAGGCCGCCGCCCCGCGCCACCACACCGGAGCACCTCACCACCGGTGACTAGCTCCGATGCTCCCTCCATCCCCTTCCTCTCTCCCTCAGTTTTCCTTTTCTCTCTCTCTCTCTCTAGTTTGACTCACCCTCCCATGTCCATGCCCATGCAGGTCGTCGCCATGGACGACTGGGAGCTATCTGGCATGGTCGGGAAGAGGAGCCCCCTGTTGCGGCCTTGCTTTTCAATAGGAACGGGCCCTCTCCAACAGCCACCGCCGGATTTGGTCTGCCGCTGTCCGTTGATGCCTCCGGCGATGCCAACCGTCACTAGATCGAACGAATGCTGCCATTGACAACACACACAGGATCGAGATTTTTTTTGTTCTTGAAAGTAATAGCAGTAGCGCGGGGTATAAGACCCACTACAGATAATTAGGAGTAATGCTATCTGCAACGCACGCTACAGCTAACCATGTATAGCAGTAGAGTGTGTCAACACGTGCTACTGCTACAAGTTAGTTGTGGCGCCGTATCAGTAGCGCGGACACCCGCGGTACTGATACATCCAAAACCCACGCTGCTGCTAGGCTTTTCCCTAGTAGTGCATGATGACTACACAACAAGATTGCACTCAAAAACAGATCCGGCAAGAAAACGTCAAACGGAAAAGAGGGGCGAATAGAATGGAAATTTTTTGTGAAGTGGGGGATAGGAAAACGAGAGGCAAATGGAGAATAATGTAAATTGTGAGGAGATGAGATTTTTGATTAGGAACCTGGTATATGTTGAAGATCCTCCCCGGCAACGGCGCCAGAAATTCCTTTTGATGTCGTTTGAAGCTACGTTGGTATTTCCCCAAAGAGGAAGGGATGATGCAGCGCAACAGCGATAGGTATTTCCCTCAAATATAAAACCAAGGTTATCGAACCAGTAGGAGAACCAATCAAAACAATGCAAACAACACCTGCACACAAATAACAAATACTCGCGACCTGGTGTGTAAAAGGGGTTGTCAATCCCTTTCGGCTAACGGTGCCAGAAATTGGCAAACTGACGTGAGAGAGTTGTAACTATTGATAGATCGAACGCCAAATAAAATAAATTGCAGCAATGTATTTTTGTATTTTTGGTTTAGTAGATCTGAAAATAAAAGGCAAATAAAATAGATCGTGAAGGAAAATAATATGAGAAAGAGACCCGGGGCCCGTAGGTTTCACTAGTGGCTTCTCTCGAGAAAAATAGCAAACTGTGGGTAAACAAATTACTGTTGGGCAACTGATAGAACTTCAAATACTCATGATGATATCCAGGCAATGATCATTGTATAGGCATCATGTCCAAGATTAGTAGACCGACTCCTGCCTGCATCAACTAATATTACTCCACACATCGACCGCTATCCAGCATGCATGTAGTGTATTAAGTTCATGGAGAAATAGAGTAATGCAATAAGAACGATGACAAGATGTAGACAAGATCTATCTATGTAGAGATAGACCGCATTGTTTTATCCTTAGTAGAAACGATACATACGTGTGGGTTCCCCTTCTGTCACTGGGATCAAGCACTGTAAGATCAAACCCACTACAAAGCACCTCTTCCCATTGCAAGATAAATAGATTAAGTTGGCAAACAAAACCCAAATATTGGAGAAACTCAAATAACTTTCATGGATATCCAAAGATATATCTGATCATAAACTGAAAGTTCATCTGATCCCAACAAACACACCGGAAAAAGAGTTACATAACATGGATCTCCAAGAGACCATTGTATTGAGAATCAAACGAGAGAGAGGAAGCCATCTAGCTACTAACTACGGAACCGAAGGTCTACAAAGAACTACTCATGTATCATCGGAGAGGCACCAATGGAGGTGGTGAACCCCTCCGCGATAGTGTATTGATTGGATCTAGTGGTTCTGGACTCTTCCGCGGCTGGAATTGATTTTCGCTGACTCCCCTAGGGTTTCTAGAATATTAGGGTATTTATAGAGAAAAGAGGTGGTATGGGGGGCACCCGAGGTGGGAACAACCCACCAGGGCACGCCTGGGCCTCCTGGCATGCCCTGGTGGGTTGTGCTCTCCTCGGAGCACCCCCATGCGTAGCCTTGGCCCATTTGGTGTCTGATGGTCCATAAAAAATCTCTATAAAGTTTCCTTGCATTTGGACTCCATTTGGTTGATTTTCAGCGATGTAAAAAACATGCAAAAAACAACAACTGGCACTTGGCACTATGTCGATAGGTTAGTACCAAAAAATGATATAAAATGACTATAAAATGATTATAATACAACCAAGATTGGTAATATAGCAGCATGGAACATTTAAAAATTATAGATATATTGGAGACGTATCAACCACCACATGTGGTCCTATCAAAATAACAGTTGACTGAAAATAATTAGGTCAGTCGATTTTTTTATGAACCGTCCGATCTATAAGGAACGGGCAAATGACCTTCGTCTACCTCTTGCCAGTCACTATTGATTATCTTTCTCGAACCACCCGCGACCACCGGCCCAGACCCTTGCTTTCGCCGCCCCGCCCTCCCCTTGACCTCAGACCACCGTCGTGCTTGGCAGCGCCCCCCGGCCATCCCTTTAATCCCAGCTGACCTCCGGATCGGGCGCCAGCAGCTCTAGGCCCCACACACCCCTAAGATAAACATCGAGGCGCTGCTTCCCCGACATAATAGGCGGACTAGCGCCTGTTACGCTGGGGAATGCTTCCTTTAAATGGGAATCAACGGACCAGGAATTGAAATCCAAGGGGGTGACGGACCTCTAGCTAATGTGAAATAGTATATGAGGAGAAACCTTCTGCATTGCGAGTTACTAGGAACATCTAGTATCAAGAAGAAGCGGTCAACTAGTGTCTTCTGTGGGATGAATACCATGCAAGCAAACACATAAGATTTGCACGAATAAGGGAAGAGGAGTACCATTTCCGATTGCCAGTGCTTTGTCCTCCTGATACCGCGGCGGTTTTCTTCTTTTTACCGGGGGAACCGATGTTTTGGAGGAGGGTGGAGCCTTGGAAGAACCCATGGCCAAATTGTTGATTGTGCTGTCGTAGCCGTATGTCGGCGGAGGGCAAGCAGATCTGATGTGGCGAAGGACGGCATAGCAGGAACAGCTCCGGTGCGGTGGACGGTGGCGAAGTTGGAGCGGAAGGATTGAGGCGCAGGACGGCGTGTTTGAACTGGCTCGGGTATGGATAGCTCGGCCTCGGCTTCAACTACTAGCCGCGGAGGGTGTTGCGATTGAGGTTGCAGTGGACGACGACGTTTGGGTATCAGCTCCAGCGTGAAGGAGGAGGGCGGCAGTTGATGGGTGGGATGGGGTGGCAGACAGAGGACGCCGGGGTTTCACGGCTGGTGGAGAGGTAGTTTTGGCGCCCACAGAGTACGAATGGGGAAACAGACGGGGGGCGGGGGCGGGGCGAGCTAAGGGAGACCCATGTTTCGGTGTGGGATGCGCTTGTTTTTGATTTTTTTGAACTGATGGGATGCGCTTGTTTGAAATTCAGGGGAAGTACAAACTTTTCCCCACTCTTAAATTTCGGACCTACTGCGGGTCAAGGGTAGGATAGTAATCCTAGGTTTCCCAAATAGTGGGCGAGAGCGATTTCGGCCATGCGCATGTGTGCTTAGGTAGCCATTGTGTATGAATGTTTTTCGGAGGCGGTTGCGTGGCGTCTAGATGAAGTTACAAACCTACCCGGTTTGGACCTTTGGACGTCAGGCCGGTAGGTTTCACGGTTCGGAGTTAGAAAAGTAATTTCCTTCAACCAAACATTGGTCTCACGCGGTTTGAGCCGAGTAGAGGCTCTTTTGGTGCTTCGTTCAAAATTTTGAAACAGAAGCATTCACATTTAGAGTGCTCTTGAAATTTGAGGATTGACCTAAATAGACAACGTTAATTTGACCTTGTATGTTTGAAAACCTCATTAAATTATGCACTTCTTTTTGAAATTTTGACACTTGAAAATCCTATAACTACAATTATTTTGGAATGGAGGAGGTAAATTTGAATCTATTTTGTACACGACTATATATGCTATTATGTACAAAAGCTGAGCAAAGATTGGTGCCCCCATAATTTAGGTATGATTTACAAATGCCATGATATCGAATTCAAATAATTGAATGGACTTCATGTTGAATTCGAATTTTATAAACCACCTTAAGTTGAATTCAAATGTACGCTAGTTCATAGCTAGGTATTTAGAATGTTCATGGTGTAACTTTCATATGTATAATGTGCTTTACACACACAACATGAACTATACTCATGTTTATATTCGATTGCTTAAGCGATGCATTGTCTAGAGTTCAAAATACTAACTATGTGGACCAATTTTGTCGAATAATAATATAGACATGCTCAAATTTGATAGAATCTAGATGTCTGGTGGATCAATGACCATTCCTTACACGAATTGCAAATACCATGATCCCATCCTAATATTTGGATACAATTTATATCTTTAATCAATGTGTACATCAGTCTTTTACGTGTAGTTTCACTCTCCATTGGTGCTCTCTCACACATGCTCACACACTCTCTTCCGAGGTGTCTTTCTCGCACACATGCTCTTGATATAACACTCCCTCCCTCTCATAACCATTTATGACTGTTTTCACTAACCTTTATCACAAGCACTCTTCCTCTCACAAGCATACACACGCACAATCCCCATCGACCATTTCTATAAACATAGACCTGCCTACGTGTTTCCCGTACGCACATTACATTCGGGCCTGTCTCTCACGCATTGTCTTACACCTCTCTTCCTAATCGACAAGTATGATTCTAGTAGAGCATTTTGTAGGATGCCCCTTAAAGTTAGGTTGGATGATAGTAATATCAGAGATAAGGGATTACCTTAGTCCTAGGACCTAGGGTTACAAATCCTAGCCGGCTTTGTTAGTGGACACAGAGTTCTTCATGATTCTGCTATCTTTGTCTTGTATGACTAGTCATCCATGGGTCTCACTAAATGCGTCACGGGCCAACCAATGTGGCGTATGACGGAACCGAACCAAGGGCCCCACCTCAGCCCACTGGACCTCACGTGGTCACACACCCTCTACCCCGAGGTCTCATTATATTCTCACACCTACACATACCAACACAGATACCACACAGAAAAAACTCCTCGTGCCTCTATCCCCTCCCCCTTGCATATACTCGCTCAAGGGAATCTCTCGTCGTGACATCATATTCGTCTCTCTCTAGACCTCTCTCATTTCTCGTGTTATCTCTCCCACGCCCCCCCCCCCACGTCGGCCCCTCTATCCATGCCTCTCTCAAATACGTAATACACACATATGCCTCTCTAGGCCGTGCCAAATACATCAACTACACATTCACACATGTTACTTCACGTACCCCATTGATCTAAAAAGCCCGCTCTTCATGTTTATTTCGCATACAACATTCCTTTTGAATAAAGTGTGGCCAAAAAATTATTTTAGAATTTCTACATATATACAACATTACAAAGTTATATGGAGGAGTATGAACGTTAATTTGCATTACATGGTGCCCACAATGATATTTATTCTGCACTGCGAATTTTTATATTTTTATACTATATATAAAGTTAGTCATAATAAAGATAAATGAAGAGCATCTCTATCCATCGCATACACCCCCTCTACGCCACTTTCACGTTCGCACAGAAAATATCTCTAGGTCCTCTAAAAGTACACCCCCAACACATTCACGCATGTTTCATCTTTCTCTCGCGATATATATAGTGACGATCATTGTATTTGAAGTGAAAGCATGATACATATGTTGGACTTCAGAATCCACTCATTATGGTCACCATTTATGTTTTGTGGTTATTATACAGTCACGGGCTCACCGTACAACTCTGTATTTGCTCAAGACATGACTAGTTGACCAGTTAAATGCTCCACGTGGCACCTCTAGTGTTGCATCACATTATATCACTACCATTGGGCCCACCTGTCGGCGTGTATCTACTCTGAATCTACACTCTTATAAAAATAGAGTTGGTGATGATGGTGTGCCTGCCATGCTACAATATAGGTCGTCCGATTTATATCTGATGGATAGGAAGGAACTATGGCAATTTTGCAAAAGGTACCCACACACCTCTCCAAATCTGCAAATAAGGCCTTCCCTCATTCATCCTTTTCTCTCACAAGATAAACTACTCATACAAATTCATCTTGATGTTACATGCAACGCACGGGCATCTTGCTAGTGAGATTGAAAACAAACAACAACAAAATATTGGACGGTGGTTCGAAGTCATGATGGTGGGCACAACAGACAAGGTGGCCTTGTATTGGTATGCTGAGCCGTCTGTTTTAACACACAGGAGCTGGTGTAGTGATTATACACACATGCACGCATGCACACGAACTGCATGCACGCAACACTCACATGAACACATGCAACCACACACGCACACAACACTCACACGTACACACACAGCCATGCACGCACGGAACACTCACACGCATGCACGCACACATGCATGCACACACCACACGACCAACACACACTCTCATGATCAAGTGCTCAACCTACACATGCATGCGCACACATCAGGCCCTGACAGACACATACACAACTAGGTGGTTCCCACACATGGGTTGGAGTCTTGTCGCGCATGCGTAAATTTGTGTTTTTTTGACCTTTATCCTATGTGAACTGATAGGCGGGACCCACAAGGAATGTGGTCAATTTAACTAGTCAACATAGTGCCACATAGACTCTTTGGCCGATCAACAGAGTCCAATCGATGCTGAATGGTGAGCAAGTGGCCGTATAATTACTACAAAATGTATATAGTGACCGTAATGAGCGTATTCTGAAGTCCGGTGACCGTATTACACTTTTCTCTTTGTAGGCCCTCCAAAACTACGTCTCTACACGTTCTTGCATGTTATATCTAACAACTATGCAATACAGCACTACTACTACACTCTAACACAATAAATCATATGTGTTTTTAGTTTTACTAGATATCATATTGTTACTTAATTATTCAATTTGCATACATTAAAATTGCCTTTGAAATGTATGGCCGGTATCATCTACCACGCGGGAAAAATCGCGCCCTTTTCTGTTTAATCGAGTTTATATCGATGGATCGTGCGGAACAGCAAACTATACGTAGTACTAGTACTACAGTACAAGTAACAGTTCCTGGGCCGCCGTGTCATGTACTCCTTCGTCGTAAGAGTGGATCACTCGCTTTCATAAATGTTCTAGTCCCTTTTGCCGACTTGTGGGACATCAAGCTATGGGGTCCACGTGACATACCGAAATATAGTGCAGAGCAACAGGAGTGAAGCACCCCAGTCATGGCGCCGGCGTAGTAATGAGCAATGAGGCGTCAAATCACAAAGCTGCACCTTTCCCATAGTTAAGTTGGAGGGACGAAGTAATAATGCTAAAAAAGAAGTTGGAGGGACGAAGCAACCATCATTTCACTCGTTGCTGAATCTGCTTCTCCCTCATCTTCTTCAAGTTAACCACGTGTTGCTTCTACCATTGTTTTGACGTGGATCAGCTTGGTAAAGCACTGGCACGTGGGACCGCATGTTAGCAAACTGCCAAGCCAACGTCCTCAAAAAATAAGAAACCTCCCCGCCAAATCCGTGTGGCAAAATCACCTCCATTTTACTAATCTTGATTCTATAATTTTTTAGATCAATATAATTGAGATTTGTATAGATAGCACATAGGAGCAAAACCAAGTAATACGGTTAAGGGCATCCATAATGTGTAGCCAAATGTGAAAATAGCTTTTGGCATCGATGGGAACAATTGTAGATGGTGCTGCCAAGGCCAAAAAGATAGAACCGAAGATCCCTGATTGATTGATTGAAGGAATAGAAAAATGCAACATCTCTCCTCTTTCTCATGTGCTTGGACGCATATACGGTATAGAGCACAGAGTCTACTCCCCTGTCCCTTCTATCACAAATCACAAAGCAATGAGGCGTCAAATCACGAAGCATGGACAAAGCAACCATCATTTCACTCTTTGCTGACTCCACTTCTCCATCGTCTTCTTCGAGAAACCACTTCACCGCACTAAGCTGGACGGACAATGCTATTGTGTAGTACTAGTACATTTATGCGTCCTTTGGTTCAACGGACTTCCTGGATGTAAATAAGGCGGTTTGTCACGGCTTGCAGGTGGCACTTGCGAACGACTTACCGTGGTCTCCCTCAATGGTGTTCTCCGTCGAACGCACTTCGCCAAACCACAACATTTGAGATATCATCGATGTCACAACAATGGGGAAGGAAGTAAAATAGTTACTACATCCATTTTTTGTGCACAAGGCCAGTATATCAAAATTAAAATTTGCAGAAGGCCACTAACACTAATCGAGGCAAAATTGATGGGGTTTACCTTGTACTAGCAATCAAGAACATTAATATACCCTTGCATGCATGCGGAAGTGAGAAGGTTGGTTTGCATGGCGCTACATTAATCAAGCGACGAGGAGTGATATGGTTAGCTTTTGGGGCTTTGGAGAAAAAATACGCATTAATTGACACGTCAAATGAGGATTTGTATTGATTAATCCCACAAAGGAAAACCCTGCCTTTCTTTTTTAACACTAGTACTCCTACGTTCATACTTGTATCCTATTTGGGTCTAGGCCTTGCATTGCCATACTTCGCGACACATTTTTTCCAAGCTTCCCTAAAGTTTTCAAAATGAAAAGGAGGTACACTTGCGCATGGCTGTCGCAATCGCACCACACCCTCACACAGTCGCTCCTGCACGCTGCAAACCTAACCAAGGGAACGCACCCTCGCTGACACGTGCTACCACATGTGATCAAACCAACCTCAGCCATCCTACCGCTGAATCATAATTTTCGTTCATACGGTATGTTTATCCAACCGAATGTTGGGGAAGATCCATACGGTCCGTGCGGTGGTCTGTTGGGGAAGAAGAAGAGCTGAGGAAGAAGGGTTAGGAGACGTAGGATATTCATCCAACCACCTGAAATGGTCGACTAACCCGAATGATGAAAGTCAGGCGACTTGCATAAATATATGTTTTTACACATCAAAAGATCCCTAAAAACAACAACATAAAGAAAAACCATCACTGCTCACGGAACGAGACGGCCTCGTCGTCTTTGGCTGCCGGCGCGATCCAGTCGTAGATGCCGACATGTGTCTCCGCACCATGGTTTTCATCGGCCTCCAACTACTCGTTCACGCGGAGCGTGCGGGTGCTCTGCACGGACAAGAGCACTGCCCGGTTCAAGTCGAGGACGTCCGGTTCCGCTTGTAGGAGGGCCTCGATGGCAGCGGTATCCACGCACTTCGCATCGAGTTGAGCCTCCGCCGCCCGGTTCAACTCTAGGATGTCCGGTTCCGCCTGTAGGAGGGCCTCGATGGCAGCGGCATCAGCACGCTCCGCGTCGAGTTGGGCCTCCATCGCTCAGTTCATGTCCAGGACGTCCGGTTTCACCTGCAGCACGGCCTCGATGGCAGCGGCATCCGCGCGCTCCGTGTCAAGTTGTGCCTCCGCCGCCCGGTTCACATCCACAACATCTGGTTCCACCTGCAGGAGAGCCTCGATGGCAGCGGCATGCGCACGCTCCCCGTCGAGTTGAGCCTCCACCTCCCGGTCCTCCTTTAGTATCGCCAGGTTGAACCGCTGGTCTTCCTGCACCATGGGGGATCCGGACACCTGCACGAAGTCGACGTTTATCATCTCATATGCATCGGGGGCCTTCTGCGCCGCAGCCTCTGCCATGAACTTTAGATCGGCTTCTTCCTCCTCGTAGCTTGGCTCCAGAGAACTCGGGGATTAACACGCCAAAAAGCAAGCTTGGGAATGGAGGTTTGTGGCGCCGACCGCCACCGCGATTTCTGCGCGGTGCTCCGGCGTCAGCATCTTGTAGTACATGATCTTGTGGCGCACCATGGCTTTCCGGTGAACTAGGGGACGCTTGATGCAGGCTTGGGGATCGAAAGGTGGGGGAATGGGCTGAAAAGGTGTGGTTTTGGGGCAGTGGCTGGCATAGGCCGAGCAGCGAAGCTTCTGGTGTGAATAGTGGTTCCGGTGATGACCGGTCAATAGGTTTTGACTATACATCACTCTTGTCGCGTTCGCGTTGCACCCCGGCACGCTGGACCCTCCATGTCACTCACCGAATGGAACGCGCTTCGTATTGCGTTTTTGCTCGCTTGTGGGACCATAGTTAAGAGCAAACCAACGTCCCTCCCCTCCCCCGCCCACGTCATTTATACTACTACTCCCTTAGTTTTACACGGAGTAAATAAAAACAGAGGGAGTATACTACAGATGATGATCCCCTATCGTGGCCGAACCAATTGAGTAACTGACATGCGGGGCCTAGCAAGCATGGGGCCCGCTAGTAAGTGACCGAAAGGGAGGGTAAGGGAGGGATACCTACGTCAGAGGATCCACTTCCACTACTACCCCCTCCTTCCATCTATACCGGGCCTAATGCATTTTTCGAGGCTAACTTTGACCAAATGGTAGAGTAATAATATATGACATGCAACTTACACAATGCATACAGTCAAATTCATATGAGAATGGAGCTTCCAATGATATAATTTTTAGATTATAGATCTCATGGTTTACTAATATTGTCAATAGTCAAAGGATGTTTTGGAAAACGCATTAGAGCATGGTTAATAATGTAGCCGGCTGTAGGCTATAAAGAGATGCCACCTCACTTAGAGCCATCATAAAACATACTACTCATATAAGCATTTAATCTTTGCATGGTTAAGTAATAGATTGGCTCTTAGAATGGCTATTAGGTTGGCTCTAAGCATTTTAATATTTGCATGAGCAAGCTATATGATTGGAAGAGAGTTGCATGCATACTATTTTTCTTGATCTATGTGTTATAGCCGGGCTATAGAATAAGAGCCCGCTTCACTCTCTCTCCTCTCTTCTCACTCCTCCAAGTAGGATTTTAGTGACATGGAAAGTCTTATAGCCTGCTTACTAGGCCTTATTAGACTTGCTCTTAGGCCCTATATAAATCGAAGGAGGGAGTACTATGAGCACTACATACTCTACTACAGATGTTGCCAGTACTCCACTAGTACTATTGGACAGGGAGCTTAAAGAAAGTTACTATTGGACTGGCTATACGTGGAGAAATCCTAGTAGGAAGAGCATGCGCGAGAACAAGCACATTCACGTGGTTGAAAACAAATTGGAACCCATCTCTGTTTGAATACAAATCTAGGAGTACATATGAATCTAACAATATTGATTGGGCGTTGTTGAATGTTGATACTTTTTTCTGCAAGTTTGATCAAAGTAGAGATACTTTGACTACACATAATACTTATATGTAAACTAGAAAGGATCAGAGGGAGTATATTGTATGTTCAAAGGCGAAATGAATAGTTAATACCCTTTATATATGATTCACGGATGCTATGATCACCGGTTCAAAATTTTCAATCCGCCTTAGGTATCACACATGCACCCACTCGTTCCCTCTCGATTTCATCTAGGGTTCTGGAGATCGATTGAAAGAGGACAAGGGTGGGTACAACGTTCATTTCGCTTATGAACGTAATATATACTCCCTCTGATCCACACAGACCCCCCCCCCCCCCCGCAGGTCATTTTTATTATAGAAACAGACCAAACCTTTATCTCCTTGCATGACACGCAATTGATCTCTTAACATCAATCGATCTCATCAAGATGTGTCGGGGCATGAACCAAATGGGATGTCAAAACTAAGACGGCAAGCGAGACGTATTGGAGGCAAAGTGAAACTTTAAATGAACCGTTTGTTTGTATACACGTCAGACACATTACAACATTGGAAATACAAGCATGGTATAGGTCCACATGTGAATGTACTTGGTGGAATGTTCAAATGAGGCATGCGGAAGGATGGCCTCAACCGGAAGGCGGCATGATCGATGAAGAAGAGGGTTGGAGAGGAATGAGAAATAAGCAACGCCACAAGATTGTACTTGAACGGCTCAAATAAACAATAAGTTGTCTCATTGTCCCTTCCGTCTTGGTCACAGAGTAAGATACTCCCTCCATTTTTATTTACTCTGCATATTAGGTTTGACTGAGGTCAAACTTCATAAAATTTGACCAAATTTATAGAAAATTTACAATAGCAAATCTATATTGATTTGTTATTGTATATGTTATTATTTCTGTCTATAAACTTTGTCAAAGTTTACAAAGTTTGACTTTGAGCAAAGCTAAAATGCGAGTAAATAAAAACAGAGGGAGTACGCAGGGACTAGTATAGTTACTACTGCCGGAACATGGTAAGTTGGACCCCTGAATGCGGGCATGGACCGGACATACCTCAAATATTCCTTAAAACAGTCGGACACCTACATTTAGCACACCATCAAGTGTTACGCTTCACTAGTTGAAAAGGAAAAGGATGGTATTGTACCCAAAACCACCACACTTAGGGCTAGGGTAACAACTTGGTACTGTACCACATTCGAACCAGGGCATAAAAACCACTTGTCCTGCGCCTAATGCGCAACGCAGAGCACTGATGCTCGAATTTTGCCGGGAAAACAGGGAAACCGACATGTGGCGCACACCTGTCGAGACGATGTGGCACAGACTAGTCCAATGAAGGAGCTGGACCACGACCTCCTTGCCACCGGCAACCGTTCATGTTGGTCGTGGGGGGAAGCTACGTGGCGCAGCTCCCACATCGCCTCTGGACACGGCGACCGTGGTGAGCGACACGCTCATTGTCACTAGACACGGTCAGCTCTAGTGTGTCGAGGATGGTGCTAACGATGTGGCATGACCACCAAATCAACACCCGGCTCGTCAAGGATGCACGGGGCGCCGAAGTTGTGTAGTGCGGCCAACTGCATCCCTAGGACCTGAGACCATGCTGGGTCGTCTTGCTTTTTCAATGACATGTGGGGATCGCATTTCAACAAAGGGCATCTCCAACGTTGCCACGGCCGCAGCTGACTACCCTAGCACACCAAAAACCCTCATCCCTCATGTCATCGCACGATGCGTTCCCAGCCAGCACTAGTTGCCCACATTCGTGTCGTCCGTTCGTATGTCGTCGTTAAGAGGCTCGGTGCCCGAGGAACCAACTCCGGTGACTTAATGACGCACCCAGATGCTTGGCCTCATCGGAATAAGCTTCTTAAAGCGGCAACGCCCAGCTAAACTCCATACCATAGCGCATCGTCCTGCTACCTGGCACCACATCCGGCATGACCGCGAGCGCGAACACTCTGCGGGAGAGCTTGTCTTCGGGGATGAAGCTCGAGGTCACCGCCCTCGCTCAAGTCGCCGCTTGCGCTGCAATAGCGGTGTAGCCGGACACGGACGATGGGAGCACCGTCAACCATGCGTCCTAGTTGCCGTCGACCAACATCTGGCATCGCCGAGGTCGGGGACTCCTCCGAGGATGAGTAGGGCATGGGAGGCAGCAAGGCATGGTGTCCCAACTGGCCAGTCCGTCTCCCATGTTCTACTCTTCCTCGCCGAAGACCACACCTTCACTTCACGGGTCTTGAACCCCGCCCCCGTACATGGAGATCGCAGATGGAGGACGTCGGTCACCACCGTAGAATAGGTTTAGGGTCAGGTTTCTTTTATTTTTCTATCCTATAAAAGTTTGAAATGTAATGAAAATCTGCCATGTTTGCATTAATCTCGTCCGGTGTATATGAACTTTCACAAGAATAGTAAGATATATTGTAGGAGCATATGGAATGATGATTCGTTTTTGTGTGTATAAACTTAGAAGGTTTGACCCAAGACCAATCTAACATGCGAAGTAAATAAACACATAGGGTCTACATACACAATTTATCTTAGGCACTCCAATAGTACGTCCACTACACATTCACACATCTCACATCTTTCTAAATCTCCGGGAACCTACGAAAGGGTTAACATAAATTGCCTCCCTCTCTCTCTTCCCTGATTTTCATGGTGGTGGGCCCCTCCCTCGCCCCAATCTACAATCAACACCTCACATGTTTCACATTATGTTAATTACATAACTGGGATTATGTAGGTCTAGCATTACTCGTCCTAAAAAACCCAACTAAGCCAATCTCCCAGCATATCGCACGGGAAAAGACCCGGCCGCGCCGTTTTAGTTGGGATTACCGGATTACTAGTAGTAGTATTGATGGATCGTGCAAAGCACCAAGTTTTTTTTGAGGGGGCAAAGCACTGATACATCCATTTGGCATCATGCTTTTATATCGATATTTATTGCATTATGGGCTGTTATTACACATTATGTCACAATACTTATGCCTATTCTCTCTTATTTTACAAGGTTTACATGAAAAGGGAGAATGCCGGCAGCTGGAATTCTGGGCTGGAAAAGGAGCAAATATTAGAGACCTATTCTGCACTACTCCAAAAGTCCTGAAACTTCACGGGAGCCCATTTCAGAATATATAAAAAATATTGGGTGAAATAACTACCAGAGGGGGGCACCCACCATCCACGAGGGTGGGGGCACACCCCCTGCCTCGTGGGCCCCCTGGTAGCCCTCTGGTGCCCATCTTTGGCTATATGGAGTCTTTTGTCCAGGAAAAAATCATAAGCTAGCTCACGGGATGAAACTCCGCCGCCACGAGGCTGAACCTTGGCGGAACCAATCTAGGGCTCCAGCGGAGCTATTCTGTCGGGGAAACATCCCTCTGGGAGGGGGAAATCATCACCATCGATCCTCTCCTCAGGAGGGGGTCAATCTCCATCAACATCTTCACCAGCACCATCTCATTTGAATCCCTAGTTCATCTCTTGTATCCAATCTTTGTCTCAAAACCTCAGACTGGTACCTGTGGGTTGCTAGTAGTGTTGATTACGCCTTGTAGTTGATGCTAGTTGGTTTATTCGGTGGAAGATCATATGTTCAGATCCTTTATGCATATTAATACCCCTCTGATTATGAACATTAATATGATTTCTGAGTAGTTACATTTGTTCCTGAGGACATGGGAGAAGTCTTGCTATAATTAGTCATGTGAATTTGGTATTCGTTCGATATTTTGATGAGATGTATGTTGTCTTTCCTCTAGTGGTGTCATGTGAACATCGACTACATGACACTTCATCATTGTTTGGGCCTAGAGGAAGGCATTGGGAAGTATTAAGTAGATGATGGGTTGCTAGAGTGACAGAAGCTTAAACCCTAGTTTATGAGTTGCTTCGTAAGGGGCTGATTTGGACCCATAAGTTCCATGCTATGGTTAGGTTTACCTTAATACTTCTTTTGTAGTTGCGGATGCTTGCAATAGGGGTTAATCATAAGTGGGATGCTAGTCCAAGGAAGGGCAGTACCCAAGCACCGGTCCACCCACATATCAAATTATCAAAGTACCAAACGCGAATCATATGAATGTGATGAAAAATAGCTTGACGATAATTCTCATGTGTCCTCGGGAGTGCTTTCCTTTATATAAGAGTTTGTCCAGGATTGTCCTTTGCTACAAAAAGGATTCAGTCATCTTGCTGCACCTTATTTACTTTCATTACTTGTTACCTGTTACAAATTATCTTATCACAAAACTATCTATTAACGATAATTTCAATGCTTGCAGAGAATACCTTACTGAAAACTGCTTATCATTTCCTTCTGCTCCTCGTTGGGTTCGACACTCTTCCTTATCAAAAGGACTACGATAGACCCCTATACTTGTGGGTCATCAAGACTCTTTTCTGGCGCCATTGCCGGGGAGTGAAGCACCTTTGGTAGGTTGAATTTGGTAAGGAAAAATTTATATAGTGTGTTGAAATTTACTGCCACTTGTTCCTATAGAACATAATCCTTTGAGGGGCTTGTTCAGGGTATCTTCTCCTAGACCAGTAGAGCAAAGAGTTGCTCCTCAACCTACTGAACCTACAGAAATTTTTTACTTTGAAATTCCTTTGGGTATGATAGAGAAACTGCTAGCTAATCCTTTTACAGGAGATGGAACATTGCATCCTGATTTCTACCTAATCTATGTGGATGAAGTTTGTGGATTATTTAAGCTTGCAGGTATGCCCGAGGATGTTATCAAGAAGCAGGTATGCCCGAGGATGTTATCAAGAAGAAGGTCTTCCCTTTATCTTTGAAGGGAAAGGCATTGACATGGTTTAGGCTATGTGCTGATATGGGATCATGGAACTACAACCGATTGAAATTGGAATTTCATCAGAAGTTTTATCCTATGCATCTTGTTCATCGTGATCCTAATTATATATATAATTTTTGGCCTCGCAAAGGAGAAAGCATCGCTCAAGCTTGGGGGAGGCTTAAGTCAATGTTATATTCATGCCCCAATCATGAGCTCTCAAGAGAAATTATTATTCAAAAAAATTATGCTCGGCTTTCTCTCGATAATCGCTCCATGATTGATACTTCTTGTACTGGCTCTTTTATGATGAAGACTATTGAATTCAAATGGGATTTATTGGAAAGAATTAAACGCAACTCTGAAGATTGGGATCTCAATGAAGGTAAGGATTCAGGTATAACACCTAAGTTTGATAGTTTTAAATCTTTTATGGATACCGATGCTTTCCGTGAATTTAGCACTAAATATGGACTTGAATCTGAGATAGTAGATTCTTTCTGTGAATCGTTTGCTACTCATGTTGATCTCCCTAAGGAGAAGTGGTTTAAATATAATCCTCCCATTGAAGTAAAAGTAGTTGCACCTATTAAAGTTGAAGAAAAGACTATCACTTATAATGATTATGTTGTTCCTACTACTTATATTGAGAAACCACCTTTCCCTGTTAGAATAAAGGATCATGCTAAAGCTTCAACTATGGTTCGTAAGAGTAATAATAGAACACCTACTCCCTCTGAGCAAATTAAAGTTGAACCTAGTGTTTCTATGGTTAAAGATTTCTTGGCCAATAATATTGATGGGCATGTTATTTACTTCTATGATGAAGCTGCTAGAATTGATAGACCCGATACTAAAAATAAACATAGACCTATTGTAGGCATGCCTGTTATTTCCGTTAAAATAGGAGATCATTGCTATCATGGCTTATGTGATATGGGTGCTAGTGCAAGTGCAATACCTCATTCCTTATATAAAGATATTATGCATGATATTGCACGTGCTGAGATAGAGGAAATTGATGTTACAATTAAGCTTGCCAATAGAGACACTATTTCACCAGTTGGGATTGTTAGAGATGTTGAAGTCTTGTGTTAAGTTAAATATCCTGCTGATTTTCTTGTTCTTGGTTCCCCACAAAATAACTTTTGTCCCATTATATTTGGTAGACCCTTCTTGAATACTGTTAATGCTAGGATTGATTGAAAAAAGGATGTGTAACTATTGGTTTGGGGGATATGTCTCATGAGTTTAATTTTGCTAAATTTCATAGACAACCCCATGATAAAGAATTACCTAGTAAAGATTAAATTATTGGTCTTGCTTCTATTGTCGTGCCTCCTAATGATCCTTTAGAACAATATTTGCTCGACCATGAAAATGATATGTTTATGAATGAAAGAAGGGAAATAGATGAAGTATTCTTTAAACAGGGACCTATTTTCAAACACAACTTGCCTACTTAAATCCTAGGGGATCCTCCTCCACCCAAGGGTGATCCCGTGTTTGGGCTTAAACCTTTGCCTGATACTCTTAAATATGCTTATCTTGATGAGAACGAGATATATCCTGTTATTATTAGTGCTAACCTTTCAGAGCATGAAGAAAAGAAATTATTGATGATCTTAAGGGCATTAGTCCCACTCTATGCCAGCACAAAATAAAATTGGAGAAAGACGCGAAACCGGTTGTTGATCACCAACGACGGTTAAATCCTAAGATCAAAGAAGTGGTAAGAAAAGAAATACTAAAGCTTCTGGAGGCAGGTAGAATTTATCCCGTTGCTGATAGTCAGTGGGTAAGTCATGTCCATTGTGTCCCTAAGAAGGGAGGTATTACTGTTGTTCCTAATGATAAAGATGAATTGATCCCACAAAGAATTGTTACAGGTTATAGAATGGTAATTGATTTCCCACAAATTAAATAAAGCTACTAAAAAGGATCATTACCCTTTACCTTCTATTGATCAAATGCTAGAAAGATTATCCAAACATACACATTTCTGTTTTCTAGATGGTTATTCTGGTTTCTCTCAAATACCTATGTCAAAGGAGGATCAAGAAAAGACAACTTTTACTTGCCCTTTTGGTACCTTTGTTTATAGATGCATGCCTTTTGGTTTATGCAATGCACCTGCTACCTTTCAAAGATGCATGACTGCTATATTCTGTGACTTTTGTGTAAAGATTTTTGAGGTATTCATGGATGATTTTTCTGTATATGGTACCTCTTTTGATGATTGCTTAAGCAACCTTGATCGAGTTTTGCAGAGATTTGAAGAAACTAATCTTGTCTTGAATTGGGAGAAGTGTCACTTTATGGTTAATGAAGGTATTGTCTTGGGGCATAAAATTTCTGAAAGAGGTTTTGAATTCGATAAAGCTAAAGTTGATGCTATTGAAAAGATGCCGTGTCCTAAGGACATTAAAGTTATAAGAAGTTTCCTTGGTCATGCCAGATTTTTATAGGAGGTTCATTAAGGACTTCTCTAAAATTTCTAGGCCTCTGACTAATCTCTTACAAGAAGATGTTCCTTTTTCTTTGATGATGATTGTGTAGAAGCATTTGAAATACTTAAGAAAGCTTTGATTTCTGCACCTATTGTTCAACCTCCTGATTGGAATTTACCATTTGAAATTATGTGCCATGCCAGTGATTATGCTGTAGGGGCTGTTTTAGGACAAAGGGTTGATAAGAAATTAAATGTTATCCAATATGCTAGTAAGACTCTGGACAGTGCCCAGAGAAATTATGCTACTACTGAAAAAGGATTTTTAGCAGTTGTGTTGGCTTGTGATAAGTTCAGACCTTATATTGTTGATTCCAAAGTAACTGTTAACACTGATCATGCTGTTATTAAATATCTTATGTAAAAGAAAGATGATAAACCTAGACTTATTAGATGGGTTCTCTTGCTTCAAGAATTTGATTTGCATATTATTAATAGAAAGGGAGCTGAGAAACCCCGTTGCAGACAACTTGTCTAGGTTAGAGAATGTTCTTGATGACCCACTACCTATTGATGATAGATTTCCTAATGAACAATTAGCTGTCATAAATGCTTCTCGTACTGCTCCATGGTATGCTAATTATATTGTTGCTAAATTTATACCACCTAGTTTCACACACCAGCAAAAGAAAAAGTTCTTCTATGATTTAAGAAATTACTTTTGGGATGACCCACACCTTTATAAATAAGGAGTAGATGGTGTTATTAGACATTGTG
The DNA here is from genome assembly GCF_018294505.1 of Triticum aestivum. Lineage (NCBI taxonomy): Eukaryota > Viridiplantae > Streptophyta > Magnoliopsida > Poales > Poaceae > Triticum > Triticum aestivum. The sequence continues at coordinate 294,829,754 of NC_057797.1, read as the reverse complement.
TACCTGAGCATGAACAAGAACAGATACTATGCAAGTGTCACTCCGAGGCTTATGGAGGACACCATGCTGGAGATAGAACCGCACATAAGGTACCGCAATCCGGTTTTTATTGGCCTACTCTCTTCAAGGATGCCCGTAAGTTTGTCTTGTCTTGTGATGAATGTTAAAGAATTGGTAATATTAGTAGACGTCAATAAATGCCTATGAATTATTCACTTGTTATTGAACCATTTGATGTTTGGGGCTTTGATTATATGGGACCGTTTCCTTCCTCTAATGGGTATACACATATTTTAGTTGCTGATAAGTACATTACTAAGTGGGTAGAAGCTATTCCAACTAGTAGTGCTGATCATAACACCTCTATTAAGAGGCTTAAAGAAGTTATTTTCCGAGGTTTGGAGTTCCTAGATATTTAATGACTGATGGTGGTTCACATTTTATTCATGGTGCTTTCCGTAAAATGCTTGCTAAGTATAATGTTAATCATAGAATTGCATCTCCATATCATCCACAGTCTAGTGGTCAAGTAGAAATGATTAATAGAGAGCTTAAATTAATTTTTCAAAATACTGTTAATAGATCTAGAAATAATTGGTCCAAGAAACTTGATGATGCATTATGTGCTTATAGAACTGCATATAAAAATCCTATGGGTATGTCTCCGTATAAGATGGTTTATGGAAAAGCATGTCACTTACCTATCGAACTGGAACATAAGGCATATTGGGCCATTAAAGAGCTCAATTACGATTTCAAACTTGCCAGTGAGAAGAGGCTTTTTGACATTAGCTCACTTGATGAATGGAGAACCGAGGCCTATGAGAATGCCAAACTGTTTAAATAAAAAGTTAAAAGATGGCATGACAAAAGGATACAAAAATATGAGTTTAATGTAGGTGATTATGTATTGTTATACAACTCTCGTTTAAGATTTTTTGCATGAAAACTCCTCACTAAAAGGGAAGGTCCTTACGTCATCGAGGAGGTCTATCGTTCCAGTGCCATAAAAATCAACAACTTCGAAGGCACAAATCCGAGCGTGGTGAACGGTCAAAGAATCAAACATTATATCTCAGGTAATCCTATAAATGTTGAAACTAATGGTATTGAAACCGTAACCCCGGAGGAATACATAAGGGACACTTTCCAAAACGTTCTAGACTCCGAAAAGGAAGAGGTATGAGGTACGGTAAGTAAACCGACTCCAAAACAGTTCTAGTAGCAATTTTTCTCCGTTTTGGAATATTTAAGAAAATAGGAAAATAAGAAGCACGTCGGGAAGGACACAAGGTATCCACGAGGGTGGAGGGCGCGCCCTACCCCCTGGGCGCACCCCCTGCCTCGTGGGCACCTCGTGGACACCGTTTTATTGCACGATACTTCTTTTTGCCGGTAGAAATTCATTATATAATCTACCGAAGGTTTTGACCATCGTACCACGCAAATATCTCATGTTTTTGTTTCGAGTTGTTTCTGCTACAGATCTAGAGCAAGATGTCCTCTCAAGAGACAGTCGGGGAGAGTCGGGTGTCTCATCCGATACCGGGGCCAAGAGCAAACAGCGATGCTGACCACTTTGGGCCATCAACTGAGGAAGAGATGGAAGCTAACTTGAAAAGGATAGATGCCATGGAGGAGGATGAAGAAGTTACTTCTCGTTTCCGAGATGGATTCACGATGGGGGAACTACAGAGCTCAGCTATTCCAAACTCGGTCATCCCTTCCAATGTTAGATTTCTTTCTTATGAAAATATGAAAAAGAGCGATACTTGTTCTCCCGCAACTATCCAACATCCTTGGGTGAAAGGAGCTTTAGCTGTCACGGGAAAGCTCCGTAAGGAAATAATGGACCTCAAGCAGCAAGTCAATAAGCTCGAGGAAGAGAATCGTATCCTGAGGGGCATCATCGCCAAGAATATCGCATCAACACCCCCGAAGAAGGAGACATAAACACAGGGGTATGGGCACTCCCCTTGGTAACTGCCAAGCTTGGGGGAGTGCCCTGGTATCATATCACCATCACACTTTTATCTTTACCGTTTTCTTAGTTGGATCCTTTTGGTAATATCTTGATCTAGTAGAATAAAGTTTAAGTATGATCGAGTATGTGAGCTATATATAATAAAGATTAGTGTTGAGTCAAGGGCTTGATTATCTTGCTATGATATCGAGGTAATAAAAATAAAATAAAAGAGAAAGAATAAAAAGAAATAAAGAGATCATATGGATCTTATGGAGAGTAATGACTTCACATATAAAGAGTATGATGAATAAAAGTTGTTGAGAGTTGGCAAACATAGTTTTGGTCATCGTTGCAATTAATAGGAAGTAATAAAGAAAGAGAGGTTTTCACATATAAATATACTATCTTGGACATCTTTTATGATTGTGAGCACTCATTAAAATATGACATGCTAAAGAGTTGACGTTGGACAAGGAAGACAATGTAATGGGTTATGTTTTCTTACATCTGAAATAAATTATATTGTCATGGATCATCCAACATGTTGAGCTTGCCTTTCCCTCTCATTCTATCCAAATTCTTTGCACCAAGTAGAGATACTACTTGTGCTTCCAAATATCCTTAAACCTAGTTTTGCCATGAGAGTCCACCATATCTACCTATGGATTGAGTAAGATCCTTCAAGTAAGTTGTCATCGTTGCAAAAAATAAAAATTGCTCTCTAAATAGGTATGATTTATTAGTGTGGAGAAAATAAGCTTTATATGATCTTGTGATGTGGAAGAAATAAAAGCGACGGACTGCATAATAAAGGTCCATATCACAAGTGGCAATATAAAGTGACGTTCTTTTGCATTAAGACTTCGTGCATCCAACCATAAAAGCATGTGACAACCTTTTCTTCCCTCTGCGAAGGGCCAATCTTTTATTCTTGTCTTATACTTCATACAAGAGTCATGATGATCTTCACCTTTCCTTTTTACATTTTATCCTTTGGCAAGCACAATGTGTTGGAAAGATCCTGATATATATAGCTAATTGGATGTGAGTTTTTATGAACTATTATTGTTGACATTACCCTTGAGGTAAACGGTTGGGAGGCAAAACTATAAGCCCCTATCTTTCTCTGTATCCGACTAAAACTTTATAACCATAAATATGGCGTGAATGTTAGCAATTGTGATAGAATAAATGATAGTTGAGTATGTGGACTTGCTGAAAAGCTCTTATATTGACTCTTTCTAATGTTATGATAAATTGCAATTGCTTCAATGACTGAGATTATAGTTTGTTAGTTTTCAATGAAGTTTACAATTCATACTTGAAACTGTGAATGAATTTTTACTTTAGCATAAGAGATCATATGACAATATATATATATATTTCTGTTCTAAGAATGATCATGATGCTCTCATGTCAGTATTTTATTTTATCGACACCTCTATCTCTAAACATGTGGTCATATTTTTCGATATCGGCTTTCGCTTCAGGACAAGCGAGGTCTAAGCTTGGGGGAGTTGATACGTCCATTTTGCATCATGCTTTTATATCGATATTTATTGCATTATGGGTTGTTATTACATATTATGTCACAATACTTGTGCATATTCTCTCTTATTTTACAAGGTTTACATGAAGATGGAGAATGCCGGCAGTTGGAATTCTGGGCTAGAAAAGGAGCAAATACTAGAGACCTGTTCTGCACAACTCCAAAATTCCTGAAACTTCACGGGAGCACGTTTCAGAATATATATAAAATATTGGGCGAAGAAGTACTAGAGGGGGGCCACCCACCATCCACGAGGGTGGGTGGCGCGCCCTACCCCCCTGGGCGCGCCCCCTGCCTCATGGGCCCCCTGGCAGCCCTCTGATGCCCATCTTTGGCTATATGGAGTCTTTTGTCCAGGAAAAAATCATAAGCTAGCTCATGGTACGAAACTCCGCCGCCACGAGGCGGAACCTTGGTGGAACCAATCTAGGGCTCCGGCAGAGCTGTTCTGCAGGGGAAACTTCCCTCCGGGAGGGGGAAATCATCACCATCATCATCACCATCGATCCTCTCATCGGGAGGGTGTCAATCTGCATCAACATATTCACCAGCACCATCTCATCTCAAACCCTAGTTCATCTCTTGTATCCAAATCTTTGTCTCAAAACCTCATATTGGTACCTATGGGTTGCTAGTAGTGTTGATTACTCCTTGTAGTTGATGCTAGTTGGTTTATTGGGTGGAAGATCATATGTTCAGATCCTTTATGCATATTACTACCCCTGTGTTTATGAACATGAATATGATTTGTGAGTAGTTACGTTTGTTCCCGAGGACATGGGAGAAGTCTTGCTATAAGTAGTCTTGTGAATTTGGTATTCATTCGATATTTTGATGAGATGCATGTTGTCTTTCCTCTAGTGGTGTCATGTGAATGTCGACTACATGACACTTCACCATTGTTTGGTCCTAGAGGAAAGCATTGGGAAGTAATAAGTAGATGATGGGTTGCTAGAGTGACAGAAGCTTAAACCCTAGTTTATGAGTTGCTTCGTAAGGGGCTGATTTGGACCCGTATGTTTCATGTTATGGTTAGGTTTACCATAATACTTCTTTTGTAGTTGCAGATGCTTGCAATAGGGGTTAATCATAAGTGGGATGCTTGTCCAAGGAAGGGCAGTACCCAAGCACCGGTCCACCCACATATCAAATTATCAAAGTACCCAACACGAATCATATGAACATGATGAAAACGAGCTTGACGATAATTCCCATGTGTCCTCGGGAGCACTTTCCTTTATATAAGAGTTTGTCCAGGATTGTCCTTTGCTACAAAAAGGATTCGGCCATGTTGCTTCACCTTATTTACTTTCATTACTTGTTACCCGTTACAAATTATCTTATCACAAAACTATCTGTTACTGATAATTCAAGTGCTTGCAGAGAATACCTTACTGAAAACTGCTTATCATTTCCTTCTGCTCCTCGTTGGGTTCGACACTCTTACTTATCGAAAGGACTATGATAGATCCCCTATACTTGTGGGTCATCAAGCACCAAGTTTAAAAGGATAAAAGGCGGTACACTCATAGGACCCCTGTCGCGGTCGCATTGCACCCCACACACGTTCGGTCCTACACACGGCTCACGCAAACGGAACGCGCTTCAGCTTGTCTCATCACTAACACGTGGGACTGCACTTGGAGAAACCGACCATGCACCAAACTCCCCGGTCCCACCACGCGAAAATCCTCCCCCCGCCAAGAAAATTCCCTCCAAATCCCAAATTCAACCACCCTTTGGCGAACTAGCCAATAATATTCCCCAAACCCCCCTCCCCCGACCCCCTCCACTCCATTCGCTCTGCCAAAGCCGCCCTCCCAGCCGCACCGATATGTCGGTGTCGCAGTTCGTAGAGGGGACACATGGCGATCCTCTCGCTCCCACAATACGCTCTCATAGACTGCCGTCCTCTAGCCACGCCGCCACCGTTGGTGATGTTCTTATGGAGACGCACGGCGGTCAGCGCCGCCACCACTGGCGACGTTCATGTGGAGACACACGGCGGTCAGCTTCTCCCACGATATGCACATTCTAGACTGAGGCCACATGCATGTCTGTGTAGCGCTGAATATTAGCTGATAGACATTGTCAATCTCACTGTTTGCCGAAGTATTTTACATTCAATATGCTCTTCTTAAGAAGCTTCCTTGCCCAGTTCTTCACTCAATCTTCTTAGCTGAGATGGCATGCCAAGCCCTATTTGTTGCTAAACTATTAGGTGAAATAGCTCTACACCGTTTTATACTCAATCTTTGTTGTTGGGATGGCCTTCGATAGTTCGATGGTTGTGTGCTTGGCCTCATTGACTGCTGAAACAGCCTGCCATAATTTAGCACTCTAATCTGTTTGCTGAATTAGCTTTACATATATTTCGTTACTTAGATATGCTTGTCCAAATATCTTGCCATAGCTTTAGACATCGACCAATGTATTTTTTCTAGACTTCATAAAAAAGCATATATGTTTTTCCTGCAATATCTAGTAGAAGAACCAATTTGTATGTCTAACAGATGGACAGGACTTGGATAACTTCTGCTCGAAGATTTTGCACTGCATATGTAGAGGGGCTTGAAAACTTCGTGAACTTTATCAGAGCTGAGTACGGTGGTCTAAAATTAGATGTGCTCTGCCTGTGTAGCGGTTGTATGAATTCAGTTACAAGACCCCAGTCAATTGTGCAAAATCGATATAGACTTGTATGGGATGTCGGTCACATATACTAGGTGGGTTCATCGTGGTGAAGTTCTGAACATCAATGTTACTGACTATGTGGAAGCAGCAGATCACCATCTTGATTTACCTGATGCTCAGGTGGAAGAGGAGGAGGTGGTGGTGGTGGCGGAGACTGTGAGTTTGACCAACATTGAAACAATGCTACAAAATGCTCGTGCATTTCATGAACTTTCACCTGCAGAAGAAAATTGGTGGGCCCGCATGTTGGAACAATGTAACGTGGCTGTCACCCAAGGAAATAAGTTGTCAGTATTCTCAGGTATGGTCACCTTTCTTCAGGTTAATACATCTGAGCGTATGACCAACAAATCGTTCGATGCGATGTTGGCTGGTTTCAGCAAATCTTTCCCAGATGCGTCTAAGCTGCCACACACCTAGAGTAAAATGAAGAATTTCCTTCATGCATTTGGAATTGGATATGATATGATCCATGTTTGTAAGAATAATTGTGTTCTGTTCTGGAAGGATTATGCCAACTTAAGTGAATGCCCGAAATGCAAATCGTCAAGATAGAAAGATGGTGATGTTGTGAAGAGGATTCCTCATAATGTTCTGAGACATTTTCCAATTATACCAAGATTGCAGAGGTTGTTACATGATGCTGAAACAAGAGAGGATGTACTGTGGCATTCTAGGAACTAGGAGTACAAAGATCAGAATGTACTGTGACTATAAAAGCTTCAATCAGAAACACAAAATGTTTGCTGCTGACCCAAGAAACATTAGACTTGGCTTAGCTTCAGATGGATTTAACCAATTTGGCCACCAGAGCGCCACATATAGCATGTGGCCAGTGCTTGTTATCCCTTACAACATGCATCCAAATGTCTGCACCAAAGAATCAAACTACATGATGGCCTTGCTCATCCCAGGTCCAAAAAGTCCTGGAAAGGATTTTGATTTATTCATGGAGCCTCTTGTGGAGGAACTTCAACAACTATGGAGGGGTGTTCTCACTCGAGACCTATATAGCAGCCCACCAGCTGATTTCTTTCTGCACGCTATTATAATTTGGTGCATCCATGATTATCCGGCTTTGGGCACTATGTCAAGGCGAATGACACATGGTTACAATGCATGTGTTCGCTGTGACAGGAATCTGTTGTCATATGCAATACTTAGCAAGATCTATTACATTGGACACCGCCGTTTCCTTGGCAAGGACAAGCCGCGTCCTAGAAAATACCAAAGACATGTGTTCAATGCAAAGCATGAAAACTGTGATGCGCCAAAGAGGCTAACCGCCGATGAATTGCAAGTGGAATTAGAGAAGGTCAGGCATATTACACCAGGAAACCATCCTGGTAATGGTAGCGGGAAAGGGAAGCATGGCAGGGCATAAGAGAGATTATTGTTTACCGCAGGTCCACTTTGTGGGACTTGGAGTATTGGAAAGATTTGGATTTGCAGCATAATCTTGATGTGATGCACATGGAGAAACATATGTGTATAGCATTATCGGAACACTTCTTAATAATGAAGGCAAGATGAAAGATACCCTAAAATCTAGGATTGATATTATGACACCCGGATAATTATGCTACAGTAACCTCACCCTAGTGTGCCTTGTCAGTTATGTTTTGAAGCCATTTTGCCAATTAATGAAAACCGAGTAAAATTCAAATTTCAAATAATAAGTCAAATTCTTATTTCTTCAAACTGTCAATTAAAAATGTTCAATGAGTTAAAAAATCACTAAGTAATTATCATATAGAAACCAACATCATTTGACTCTCCAATTAATCCCTAGGACTTATAGAGTGAACCGACAACATTAAAATCAAGGCAATTCAATTTAAAACAAAAAGTTATATGTTTCTAAATCTGCGAGACTTGGTGGACTAGCTCAAAACACTGTGTACTATTTATGTGACATGTTTAATTTGTTACTAAAACCGTTTGGTATTTAAATAAATTGAAAAGCAGAGAGAAAATAAGAGAGACAGGAAGGACACTATAGAAAACAAAACATAGGGGAGGGCCCATGTGGACAGGAAGAGGCCCAGCCCACACTCCCAATCGTCTCCTTCCTTGCTACAGGAGAGGCCGGGGGATCGTGGCAGGCATCTAGCCACCATGGCCTAGCCCTGGCCACTTGCCAATCATCCCCGAGCCCCCTGCTGGTTAAAACGACGCTTACGGCCCCTTTGGAACCCTGGATCCATTCCCCTCCTTTTCCTCGCGCTGCCGTCTTCTTCCCACGCTCGTCCGAACCATCGTCGTCATGGCCGCCTCCGTTCCCTCGCTCTCCATCATCCCAGTGCCCTGAAAACTTGTCCTTGAGCTCCGTCGTTGTTCGCCTTGTCGTCTTCACCCACTGGTTCCAGCCGGGAGCCCCTACATCGAGTCTTGCTATGTCTTCTTCTTCCTCGGATGCCGCCGGTCATCGTCGTTAGATTCGCCTCCACCAAAGCCTCCCCAGGCCCGCTAAACCTTCCTACGACCTTGATGTGAGCACCCCTCGGCTTCCCCCTCTGTTTCGTTATTGGATTCGTGCCCTAGCACTGTTACCCGCGAGCCTCGACTCCGCGGTCCTCCATGGTCGGAGCCTTACTTCGCGTGCGCTCATCTGCGTCTGCCCGTGTCCATGCCGCACCCCGCCGCTCCCTTTTGCTGCACGCCCGCACACCTTCCTGCCTAGGCCGCAGCCCTGCGTGCCTGTACGCTCGCCCCGCGCCGCCTGCTCTTATGCCGGCTTTTGCCGCTACTCCCCACACCGCTCCTCTTGTGCTGCTGCCCCGCGTGCTGCCGCCCTAGCGCCCGCACCGCCGCTGCCCTGCCTCAGGCCACTACTGGCGCCGCTCTTCGCCACGCTCGCCTGCCATGCGCGCGCCGCCCCATGCGTCAACCAGACGTGACCGCGACCCTCCCCGCATCTCCTAGCCACCACCGCCGCCGCATAACTCCGGCCGGTCCCCCCCCCCCCCGCGCGCACTTCCTCGGCCTCCCGTGCGGCCTACTAGCCCTGGCCGCCGGTGCCTCGCTGGGTCACGGCCTCGCCTCGATGCTCGGGCGGGAGACGCTGTGCCAAGTCCGCCCCGACGGGCGCCCGCGCCCATTAACCCGCCCCAGGGCCACTGCCAAAGGACCCCACCAGCTCTTTCTTTAAAAAAAGGAGATATAAAAAATTAAGAAATAATTAAATAATTAATTAATTATTTAGATTAACCTTGTTTAATTAGGCTAATAACCTAGTTCAACTAATTAAAATGGTTAGTTAGACAAATGAGTCAATGACAGGGGGGCCCACCCCTTGTTGACTAGTCAAATGTTGACTGGTCAACTGGGACCCCCTGGGCCCGCATGTCACCCTCTAGTACACCTCTGTGTACACATATCTGGGTGCACATAGCATTTTAGCTATTTAATTTCGAATTAATAACAAATTCAGAATATTGTTTAAATCTTTGAAAAATCGTAGAAGATAATCCGTAACTCGGATGAAAAAGTTTTCTACATAAAAGTTGCTTAGAACGACAAGACGAACCCGGATACACATCCCGCTCGTCCGCCAAGCATCCCTAGCATAGCAAACATGCAACTTTCCCCTACGATTCATCAGTCCGAAAACATGAAACACCGGGAATACTTTCCCGGATGTTTTCCCCCTTCACCGGTACCACCTCGTACCGCGTTAGGGCACACCTAGCTTTACGCTTTGTCATGTCATGCATCGTCATGCATTTGTTTGCATTATATTTATTGTTTCTCCCCCCTCTTCTCTCGCTAGACACCGTGTCGGGGAAACTGATCCACGAACACCTATGGGGCCGGCGGACTGGGCCCCTTTCGGTTCGGTGGGGGGCGGAGGTCGCACGAAGAGCAGATCGAGGCGAGGCACACGAGCAGTTACCCAGCTTCGGAGCTCTCCGGAGAGATAACACTCCTACTGCTGCTTGTCTGGTTGTATTATCTGGTGTTCTTGCTCTCGAGCGAGAGAGTGTGATGTTTTCTGGGCTACGAATGAATCGAAGCAAACTGTCCGAACCTCTAAAACCCCGAACCTCCTCTACATTGCGCATGGGCCTCCTTTTATACGCTAAAGGGGTCACCGACAGGTGGCAATGCAGAGGAGGGTAAAAACGTAAAAAGCGAGGTAGTTGATACAGTTGCTTGTACAGTGCACCCTACCTAACCCTGACGGCAGGGGACAAGGGCATTAAATGCCCGTCTGAGTCACCCGAATAGTGCAGAAAAGGACCGTTAGGGGCGCCACCGTTCACCACAATGGCGATCTTGTCAGCTTCGCATGCCACTGCGCACCGCTGGCTGCATAGCCTCCCGCCACGCACGCCCGGAGAGGCCCCCAGAGCGGCACATTGGTGGATGCGCTGGAGCATGGGCGCAGAGTGGCCGCCTGCCGCGGCAAGCGCCTTGCCGCTATTGTTATCTTGCCGGGTCCAGAAGCTCGTCGCTTACCGGGCCTCGGGGTACCTTATTTAGTCTTCCCGGCAAGCTCCTCTTGCCGGGGCCTTGTTGCCTTGCCGGAGTGCGTGGCGCGTCGCGGCAAGTTCCTTGGAGCGCCTTGGTTGGCCTTCCCGGCAAGCTCCTCTTGCCGGGGTCTTGTCTCCTTAGCTTAAATACTTTGTTCTTGGATGGCTCCAAGGGAACCTTGGGGGATCTTGGCGTTCGCCCGGCAAGCCTTTGCCGCGGGGTGCTGCAACTGCCCGTGCACAAGTTCGGGGTACTAGGGTACCCCTATTCTAGTACACCGACAGGAGCCCCCGGGCCTGTGCCAGACACGGTGTCGAGCGCTGTTGGGCCAGGCCCAAGACAGGGCACGGGCACACGCGGGCTGGGCCGCGCCAAATCTTGCTCCGCATCCACCACGCTCTCCCATAACGGCACGCGTTGAATGCGGCATCGTGGGAGAGATCGTGGGTGGTCGTTTATTTGGAAGGCCGAAACGTCCGCCCCGTCCCTCTTTATAAGCAGAGGAAACAGAGGCAGTTCGTTCCCCCTCGCTGGTTGCTGCTACTCCTTCTTCACAAACTCCGCCGCTCCCCCCTTGTTCTCGAAGCCGAGAGAGCAGCGCTCCGCCCCTCCCCCCATTGCCACCAGCATCACCACGCCGTCGACTTTCCCCACCACCTCCGCCATGGCCTCGAAAGCCGACAAGGGAAAGGGTGTGAAGTCGGCCGAGGCGCAGCGGCTCGCGGCGCTGCGGAAGGAGCGGGCGATCTTGACCCCCCAGCTCGGCGTGCAGGAGCTGAGGGAGTACTTCTACCTCTTTTGGGCGACGGAGACGCGTGCGCATCCGCGCACGAGGGTACTCCCGGCCGCTGCCTCGGAGTTGGCTCCAAATGGGTACCCGTTCTTCCCGCTACTCTTCTATTGCGGGCTCTGCCCGCCCTTCTCGGAGTTCTTCTGTGATATTATGAACACATATGGCTTCCGCCTCCTTGACTTCACCCCCAATGTCGTCCTGACCATGGCAGTTTTCGCACACTTGTGCGAAAACTTTGTCGGAGTCCACCCTAGTGTTGCCCTTTTTCGCCACTTCTTCATACCTCGGGTAGAGAGAGGAGAGCCGCTTGCCGGAGGGATTGCCTGGGTCTCGAGAGTCGGCAAGAAAGAGGCGTACTTGGAGGGTGAGCTCCACAGCAAGTGGGAGGAGTGGAGAGCGGAGTGGTGCTGGATCGTTGAGGAGAATCCGCAGCCCTTCACCGCCGTGCGCCAAACTCCAATAGTGCGCGGTAATGACTGGAGCAACGTGGCCTCGGAAGACGAGAGGCTGAAGATCGCCATCACTAGGATTCTTTGCCTCAGGCTTGCCGGGCTCACCGTAGGTGCTGTCGGGGCAGATTTCCTCCGCCGCCGCATTGCCCCCCTGCAGGAGAGGGGGGGGCCCGCTTGGGAATTCAAGAATTCGGCGGACATCATGAGGCTGCGGCCGGGCCTCAACTACAACTTCACCGTCTTGGAGCTGGACGCAATGCTCTTGGAGTTATTCAAACGTGACCCCCAGCACCCATTCACACTGCCGAGGGGCGTAGTTCCTTTGTGCAATAACTCTTCGCTTGACCGGATCCGCGCCATGATGCCGTTGTGCGATTCACACGGCATCGTCCCAACTTGGCAAGAGCCTGCGGATGACGTTGTGCGAGCGTTCTTTGACACCTTGGAGGAAGTGCCGGTCCGCGCTGACGAGCAGAAGAGCCTCACCCGTGACACCACCGACGAGGAGCTGCAGCTCATTGCTACTAGGGCGGAAGAGGCTGTGGCCGCAGCTGCTGCGGGCGTGTTTGGGTTCACTGTGGAGGAGGCGGAGGCTACGGAGGCGGCAAACCTTGCCGAGCGCGCGGAGTTCATGGGCGAGGAGGAGCCTGCCGGTTCCGAAGCCGAGCCGAGTGAGGCCGGCGAGGAGGAGGCTGAGCCTTCAGAGAGCTTTCCGTAGGCGGAGCCCCCGGCCCCGCCAAGGAGGCGCCTTCGCAGGGCCGGGGACGCAGCGGGGCGGCAGCCGGCTCCACAGCCACCGAGCCGCGCGACGTGCTCTACCGCGGCAAGCAATGTTGCCGCGGGAGCGCCGCACGCAACAGCGGCAACTGGAGCGGGATCTTCCCGGGCCACTGCCACTGCCCCCGCCAAGCGGGCAAGGGATCCTACTCCTCCACCTCGCCGCACCGGAGGAGGGCCGGACTTCGATCTTTCCGCGCTCAGCTCCGACAAAGAGGAAGAAGAGTGAGTTTCTTTGGTGCTCTTATAATCCTTCAATCTTGCTGTTTATATCTTGTATCTGACTTGCTTCAATCTGGACTCCTTTCTTTTCAGAACACTGGCCCAGAGAGCGGCAAAGAGGGCCAAGGCCGCGGTGATCGTCATCGAGCATGACCCCATCGTGTCAGCAGGAGGTGGGCCCGAGACCACCTTGACGGACCCGGCAATTACCCCTCAGAGCAGCCCCCAGCGCAGCCCCCAGCGTAAGTTCATAATTTAGCCTTCTGTTGTCGGGCGCGCTTGAGTGCTTTTTCCTTTGTTGATATTTTGCTTGTTGACTTGTGCAGGAGCAGAGCAGCCTCATCAGGAACGCCCGGAGGCTGGTCCCGAAGTGCCACCTGCTTCGACTGCGCCGCCAAGGGAAGAGTCCCCGGCAAGGGAGCGCTCTCCGGCAAGGGGGGACTCTCCGGCAAGGGACGGCACTGCTGATCCTGCGGCGACCGAGACCGCAACTGAAGATCTTGGCGCAGGTAATCCACTTGCCCAGAAACTTTCCCTTGGGTTCTGCTTCTTCCGTTTTTCCTTTTTTGGATTTTTGATTGATTTTCCTCCCATCTTCGTTCTTCAGACCCATCTACGGCTGAGCCAATGGAGACAGAGGGCGCCGGCGAGGAAGGTGTCGGTGCTGATGAGACCGCCGGCGAGGAGGCTGCCGGGGCTGCTGCTGCGGAAGCCGGCGAGGGGTCGGGCGATCGCACTGACGACCCTGAGGCCGCAGGAGCGCCGGGCGCTGCGCCGACCGCCGAACCCTCTGCCGCTTCTGTGGAGCCGGGCTCTGAGGAGGCCTAGCCCGGCGCCTACTTGAAGGCCGGTGACAATATCTTCATCAAGCTACCCTAGGCGTCGAGCTCCAGGGCGCCGGTCGAGGGGGAGACTTTTGACGGGGAGGTGCTCGCCTCTGCTGGACTGTCATTAGTTGACGCGCCCGGCAGCAGCAGCGGCGAGCCTGAGGAGGAGCAGCTGCTGCGGAAGCTGTTGTCACTCTACTGCACCCGGCAAGCCAAGCTGGCTTCCCGGGAAGCGCTTGTCGTGAAGGCAGGAGTTGACATGGAAAAGCGCGCGGAGGAGCTTCGGGGCCAAAATCAAGAAGCTCTCCGGTCCCTTGCGCAGGAGCGGGAGCGAGTCGACGAGGAGCGCACGGCCTTTCTTCTCGAGAAGGCCGAGGCTGAGGAGGAACAAAGGCTGGCTGCCGAGAAGCAGTCCGCGCGGGAAGGTGAACTAGTGCAGCGGAAGGCCAACCTCGATAGCTACGAGGAAGAGCTCGCCGAGCGTGAGCAAGCACTTGGCGGGGCGCTCAAGGAGGCAAAGGACGTCGCGGCAACTGCAGAGGCTGCCAAGAAAGAGCTAGAGGAGAAGGTGGCGCAGCTGGAGGCCGATATTGGGAAGAGCGGAGAGGAGCTTGCCGTGCTCAAGCGTGAGCATGAGAAGGATGTTGCCGCCCACGGTGAGCTGCAAGGCCTTCTCGCTGAGAGGGGCAAGGAGCTCAGCGCCGCCAAGGATTCCAAAGCAGACCTGGAGCTGAAGCTGGCCACGTTGACGCAGATGCTGGAGGCCGCCAAGGAGCGGGAGAAGACCTTGTCGGAGAAGGTCAAGGCTGACGCGGCGCTGCTGGAGAGCATTGCAGTTACCCAGAACTCGTTTAGAGACACAGTGGAGCACTGGACCGAGGGTCTGGTGAACACTGCAGCAGTCATCAACGAGGAGCTGGCGCAGCTGGGGATGGAGGACTTTGGGTATCCTTCCGACGAGAGTCTTCAACCCAGCGCCAAGCTCAGCCTATTCTTCAAGGGCGTGGCGACGGCACTCCAGCGGCTCCGGGAGAGGATCCCGAAGCAGCTGGCCGACGAGTCGCGCAAAATCTGCGCCGGGGTTCTCCAGAAGGTGCTGATGAAGGTAGCCTTCCGCAATCCAGGCCTCAGCTTCACCAACGTCCTCAGGTCCTTGCTGCCTGGCGCCGATCTGGATGCACTCAAGGCCCTTGTCGCACCCATTGTGGACAAGGTGAGCGAGATCAAGAGAGTCGAGGGCGGACGCGTAGATTAGGCCGCCCAATTCTTCTTTTCCCTTGTTGCTGCTGATCATGTTATGAAAACAGTTTGTTAGAGCTGCGGCAAGTTATCTTGTAATATAACTTTATTTCTGTCTATCAATTGCTATGTTATTTCCTTTACTAGATTCCTTCCTTTGTATGTTATTACCCTACGCTTCTAGGGAACTTGTCGGCGCAGGCGCCCGAGCCGCGAGCGCTGAGTGCGGAACTTCAGCAGCCTGCTGGCGGCGCTGCTTCTGACAAGAAACCTTGTCGCGACTAGATGCAGCACGCTTAAGCTGTTGAGCGGACTTGAAACAAAGTAAGGGCGCAACTAGCCACGAGTTGGTTCCTCCGCGCACAGGTTTTCCATACAAAGCAGGGTCGTTCGAGGAAGATAACTCAAAATTTTTAAAAAGTGATTGCTCAAACTTTGGCAACTTAGCTTTTCTGTCATTTGCTTCCCGGTAAGGCAAGTATTTGCTTGAACGACGCCTGGCCCATACCACAATCTTCTCCTTCCCTCCCCGGCAAACTTGTGTGCGAGAGAACCTTCTTTTCCTTTAAAAGAAAAAGAAAGAAGAGAAAATAATAATATGGAGCTCTTCGGCTCGTTACTGCTTACCGGATGTAGGTGCTGCACAAAGTGTCAGATAATGGCATGCAAGAAAGGAACTAACGCATGAAATGGACAAGCTGTGCGGAGCACATGGGGTTTTACTTATGCACGGGATCTGCGCCCGGCTTTGTACAAAGGATTACATGCAACAGCGGCAAGACTTGTACAAAAGGTGGTTGCCGGAACGGGTTCCGGCAACCGCGCCTTATGGGAAAAACTTACCAAGATGTTCTATGTTCCAGGAGTTGCTCACCGGAATGCCATCTTCGGTCTCAAGGCGGACAGCGCCAGGCCTTGTGACTCGTCTCACCCGATAAGGGCCTTCCCACTTCGGCGTCAACTTGTTGGAATTCTTGGCGGACTGAACGCGCCGAAGAACAAGGTCGCCTTCCTCGAAGCTTCTGGCTTTAACTTTGCGGCTATGATAGCGGCGCAAAGCTTGCTGGTATCGAGCAGCTCGTACAGCAGCCTGAAGACGATCTTCCTCAAGGAGCAGCGCGTCGTCTTGCCGCAGTTGTTCTTGCTCAAGCTCATCATAAGCGAGCACTCGAGGTGATCCGTATACGAGTTCCGTGGGGAGAACTGCCTCTGCTCCATAGACTAGAGCGAAAGGTGTCTGGCCAGTGGCTCGATTTGGCATCGTTCTGATCGACCAAAGAACCACCGGCAGCTCCTCGATCCAGTTCCTTCCGCACCTGTGCAGCCTGTCGAAAGTTCTGGTCTTGAGCCCGCGCAGCACTTCAGCATTTGCCCTCTCTGCTTGACCGTTTCTTCTTGGATGAGCAACAGAAGCGAAGCAGACCTTGGCGCCAAGGTCTTGGACGTACTGCATGAAGGTGCGGCTCGTGAATTGCGTGCCGTTGTCGGTGATGATCCTGCTAGGGACCCCGAAACGGCAAACAATTGACCTGAAGAACTTGACTGCTGACTGTGCTGTCACCTTCCTCACTGGCTGCACTTCCGGCCACTTTGTGAACTTGTCGATTGCGACGTACAAGTACTCAAAGCCCCCGACAGCTCGGGGGAAAGGGCCGAGGATATCGAGCCCCCAGACCGAAAACGGCCAGGATAAAGGGATTGTCTGGAGAGCTTGAGCTGGCTGGTGTATCTGTTTGGAGTGGAACTGGCACGCTTCACACTTGGTTACTTGTGCAGTTGCATCCTGGAGGGCTGTCGGCCAAAAGAAACCTTGCCGCAAAGCTTTGCCGGCAAGTGCTCTTGCGCCAATGTGGTGGCCACATATGCCTCCATGTATCTCCGCCAACAGCTTTTGTCCATCTTCCCGGCGAATACACTTCAATTTCACACCGTTGAGTCTTCTTCTGTGCAGTATGCTATCGACAAACTGGTACATACTTGACTGTCGGGCTACTCTTTCCGCTTCTTCTTGTTCTTCGGGAAGTTCTCCTGTCTCAAGGAAGTGGACAATCTGTTGTGCCCATGCTGGAGCTTGTGGCTCAACAACAAGGACTAAAGGCACATTTGCTGCTGCGGGAACATCCGCTTCTACGGCAAGGGCTTGCGGCCCTGCCGGAGCTTGATGTTCCCCGGCAAGCTTGCCGGAGCAAAACTTGTCGGGAGCGTCTGCTTCAACGGAACAAACCATAAGGCTTGCCGGAGCAGACTGCCCCTCAGCATCCTTGGTGTTGATCTTGGGGACTTTCTTGGCGGCGGCTTCGGGGAGCTCTGCTGGAAAGTAGTCACCAGAAACCAACTTCCTCTTCTAGCTTTGTCCAGTTGATGGTGTTACGGATGGTTGAGTCAACTTAAGCACAAAGATCCCTGGTTCCACAGGTAACTTTAGTGCGGCGCACTTTGACAGGCCATCAGCAATATCATTCTAAGCTCTTGGGATATGCTCCATTTGTAGGCCGTCAAAGTGCTCTTCTAGCTTCCTCACTTCATCAACATACGCTTCCATCAACGGACTCTGGTAGTTCTTGTTCACTTGTCGGACGACAAGCTGTGAGTCACCCCTGACAATGAGCTTCTTAATCCCAAGGTCTGCTGCGATTCTGAGACCGGCAAGCAATCCTTCATACTCTGCAGTATTGTTGGTTGCTTGCTCTTTGGGAAAGTGCATCTGGACTACGTACTTGAGGTGCTCTCTGGTGGGTGCGACAAGCAGCACACCTGCACCGGCGCCTTGCAGCGAGAAGGCACCATCAAAGTACATCAGCCACTCTTTGCTTGCCTCTTTGACGGGGATGCTCGTTTCTGAAATTTCTTCATCTGGGGTTGACGTCCACTCTGCTATGAACTCTGCCAATGCTCTGCTTTGGATAGTTGAGGTGCTCTCAAACTTGAGGCCAAAGCTTGACAGTTCCAGCGCCCACTCGACAATCCTGCCCGTTGCTTCTGGATTTTGCAGTATCCTCTTCAGCGGAAAGCGAGTGACGACTGTGATTTCATGTGCTTGGAAGTAATGGCGCAGCTTTCTTGAGGCCATGAGGAGGCCGAAAAGCAACTTCTGCACACCAGAGTACCTTGATCTAGCCCCCCTACAGAAGAGAACTGACAAAGTAAACTGGGCGCTGCACCATTCTCCTTGGCATCTTATCATGTTCCTGCGCAAACCCATGTTTGTCGGGACCAGAGCTTGTCGACGAAGCCCCCTGCTTGTCGCTGGATGGATCTGCCGTGGTTGCTGGCTCATCATCCGCCTCCCTCTCCGCCACTAACGCAGCACTAACCACTTGATTGGTTGCCGCTATATATAGCAGCAACTTCTCTTGCGGCTTAGGTGCGATAAGCGTTGGAGTGGAGGACAGGTATCTCTTCAAGTCCTGCAGCGCAGCCTCCGCTTCCGGAGTCCATTTCATTGGACCTGCCTTTTTCAAAATTTTGAAAAATGGCAGGGCGCGCTCAGCAGATTTAGAGATAAACCTGCTGAGAGCAGCCACGCAACCGGCAAGCCTTCATACATCCTTGACGCGCTTTGGTGCATCGATCTGCTCAATGGCTTTGATCTTGTCGGGATTGGCTTCAATTCCCCGCTGAGACACGAAGAACCCGAGAAGCTTGCCGGAAGGGACTCCAAACACGCACTTCTCGGGGTTAAGCTTGAGGTTGATCTTGCGCAGATTTGCAAATGTTTCATATAAATCTTGAATCAGGGTCGCCTTTATCTTGCTCTTGACCACTATGTCATCCATGTAAGCTTCCACATTTTTGTGTATTTGTGGCTCAAAAGCATGGTGGACTACCCTTGCGAATGTTGAACCAGCATTCTTCAAACCGAAAGGCATCCGTACGAAGCAGTACGTGCCACACGGGGTGATAAATGCGGTTTTCTCTTCATCTTCTTCTGCCATGAAGATCTGATGGTATCCTGAGTATGCATCAAGAAATGAAAGCAAATCACATCCGGCTGTGGAGTCAACAATATGGTCAATACGCGGCAAGGGAAATGGGTCTTTGGGACAGGCTTTATTAACATCAGTGAAGTCAATACAAAGTCTCCATTTCCCGTTAGCCTTGCGCACAACAACAGGATTGGCCAACCACGTGGGATGGAGCACTCCTCTGACAAGGCCTACTGCTTCCAACTTCTTGATTTCTTCTGCGATGAATTCTTGGCGCTCTACTGCCAGCTTCCTGACTCTCTGCTTGAGAGGCCACGTATGATGACAGACGGCAAGGTGGTGCTCAATTACTTTCCTGGGAACACCGGGGATATCAGACGGTTGCCACGCAAACACGTCGACATTCGCCCGCAGGAAAGCAACGAGCGCGCTTTCCTATTTGGGGTCAAGAGTGGCGCTGATGGTGAAGGTACCACCAGTGCCATCCTCCTTGGTGAACACCTTCTTAGTCTCAGGTGGAGCTGCCATTGCCTTCTTACACTTGCCGGTGGAGCTCGATGGTGCGTCCTCGACGGTAGCACAGCACTCCGAAGAGGTGCGCTTGCCGGAGTGGGCATCAGAGCTCTTGCCGGACATGGTCTTCTTCTTCCCCCCGGGAGCTTCAGCGGCCAGTGTCCTGCGTTCTGCTGCGGCTGCTGCTTCCCGGTAGATCTTGTCGGCACAGATAAGAGCATCCTTCTTGTCGCCAGGGACAGAGATGACACTTATTGGGCCTGGCATTTTCAGTACGTTGTACGCATAGTGAGAGGCTGCCATGAACTTGGCGAGTGCCGGTCGGCCAAGGATTCCATTGTAAGGTCGGCAACGTCAAACGTGACCCTCTCGGTCCTGAAGTTCAGCTTGCTGCCAAATGTTACCGGCAACGTGATCTTTCCCTTTGGCTTGCTCCTTCCCGGGTTGATTCCTTGAAATGTGCCGGTCTCTTCGAGCTCGCTGTCAGGGATCTGGAGTTTCTGGAGCACCGCGGAGGAGATCAGGTTCAAGCCGGCCCTGCCATCAACTAGCATCTTAGTGACCTTGAGGTTGCGGATTGTTGGTGAAACCAACATCGGCAAGCACCCGACCGCAGTTATGCGATCCGGGTGGTCCTCAATATCAAAGATGATAGGCGTGCCGGACCATTTCAGAGGCTTGCGTGACTCGACGGGTGGTTCTGCTGCATTAACTTCCCGCACCCATTGCTTGAGCTGGCTGTGCGAGGCATGTAGAGAAGCACCACCGTCAACGCACAGGACCTCTGTGGCTTTCCGGAACTCCTGCTCATCAGTCTCCTCATCATCCATATCTTCATCTTCGTTATCATCTTCATCCTTGTCGCGGCCATGGGGAGGTCTGTCTCCTTGCCACTGCTTGGCCTTGCCGCGGCGTCCTCCTCGGCCGGGACGTTTCTTGCCGGACCCACCAGCTCCTTCCTGGGCCTTCTCTTTGTCACGCCGCTCGTATTCAGCTTTCTGTTGCTCAACAAACTGCTCGACTTTCTTATAGTTCTGGAGACCATGGCCCTTGGTGCGGTGAATCTTGCAATACTGCTTGTTGGTGTCGTCCTGCTTGTCGGCGACTGCCACCTCCGCGGCAACCTCCTTGCCGGAGTCACCAGCTTTGGCTTCCTTGGCGCCACCACCGTTGCTGGACTGCTCAACAACTAGCATCTTCACTGTCAGATCCCCCCTCTCCTATATTTTCTCCGGGGAGTCTCCTCCCTTCCTCAGCACGCGCACACTTGTCGGCCAGTGCATATAACTCACTGACGTCCCTGATCTTGCACATCGCCATTTCCTCCCGCATCCTGCGGTTCCGCATGTTCTGATGGAACACGCTGATCACCGCGGCAGGGTGGACGTCTGGGATGTTGTGCTGCACACTACTGAATCTCTGAATGTACTTGCGCAGGGGCTCTCCTTCCTTCTGAGCGAGCAGATGAAGATCACTCTCCTGGCCATGAGGCTTGTGTCCGCCTGTAAAGGCGCCGACAAACTGATGGCACAGATCAGCCCAAGAGGATATGGAGTTGTCCGGCAAGTGCATGAGCCAGGATCTGACATTAGGCTTGAGCACCAGCGGGAAGTAGTTGGCAAGGATCTTGTCATCCCATCCCCCGGCAGCCTGCACCGCGATGGTGTAGATGTTGAGGAACTCTGACGGATGTGTCTTGCCGTCGTACTTCTCCGGTACATCTGGCTTGAAGTTCTTTCTGTTGGGCCACTAGACTTGCCACAGCTCACGAGTGAACGCAGGACAACCTACCGCGTACGGCAGATCGCCTGGTTCCCCTAGCGCATGCATGTCAACAGAGGGCCCAGCGCGCTTGTCGGATTGACGTCGCGCTTCTCTTCGGCGCTCGATGCGGGTTCGAGCGTCTTCTTGTTGTCGATCATGAAGAACTTGGCGCTGATCGCAACGAGCTCATGGATCCGACGATGCAGTGGAGTCGCTGTCGAGGTGGATCCGGCGAGTCGGCGATCTTGGCCTTCGGGGCGGTGATTGCATGGTAGTTGCACCTCCGCCTGTTTCGTCGCCACCGGCTCGCGTCCGGCGGTCCTGCCGCGGTGGCGACGCGCTCGGCCGCCGTGGAGTGTCGCCGTTGGCGTAGCCGATGAGACTCTGAATGGTGGCCCTCCATTCGTCGATCTTGTCCGACGTTGGAGGGTAATCTAGGAGAAGTTGAGCTCGCACCAAAGCTTCTGTTGGAGTGGTGGGTGGCAGTGGCGGACGGCGCGAGGAGCGGGACGTGCTCGAACTTCTAACTATGTTAGAAGGAGCAGTATCCCGTCCAGGCGACCGTGCCCCGCTCGTGCCAGCACGCTGGCGTGCATGCTGGTCTTGAGCGCCCCGAGATCCACCAGCTTGGTCTTGGGCTATCATGCATATGGCACTGCTAGTGCCATGACACTGTTGATCTTGCGCCTCCTGAGAGTGGCGCTGAACATGTACAGTCGCCGAGGTTTGTGCAGCCTTGTTCTTGGACCTGGCGGCATCATGAGGTTCCTCGTCGACGTCCTTTCTTCCGCCGGCGTCCATCCCACCACTCATTTGGTCCAACGGTGGCGGAAGTGACGTGGATGGAGCGGCTGCCGCCGAAGTCTTCTTCTTCGGTGGCATGTTGATGAAGGGAATAAAGATCTAGCTCGTGTGAACGCCGGATCTGGTTCACACAATCTCAACACCCCCTCCCTGGCGCGCCAAAGATGTCGGGGAAACTGATCCACGAACACCTATGGGGCCGGCGGACCGGGCCCCTTTCGGTTCGGTGGGGGGCGGAGGTCGCACGAAGAGCAGATCGAGGCGAGGCACACGAGCAGTTTACCCAGCTTCGGAGCTCTCCGGAGAGATAACACTCCTACTGCTGCTTGTCTGGTTGTATTATCTGGTGTTCTTGCTCTCGAGCGAGAGAGTGTGATGTTTTCTGGGCTACGAATGAATCGAAGCAAACTGTCCGAACCTCTAAAACCCCGAACCTCCTCTACGTTGCGCATGGGCCTCCTTTTATACGCTAAAGGGGTCACCGACAGGTGGCAACGTAGAGGAGGGTAAAAACGTAAAAAGCGAGGTAGTTGATACAGTTGCTTGTACAGTGCACCCTACCTAACCCTGGCGGCAGGGGACAAGGGCATTAAATGGCCATCTGAGTCGCCCGAACAGTGCAGAAAAGGACCGTTAGGGGCACCACCATTCGCCACGATGACGATCTTGTCAGCTTCGCATGCCACTGCGCACCGCTGGCTGCACAGCCTCCCGCCACGCGCGCCCGGAGAGGCCCCCAGAGCGACACGTTGGTGGATGCGCTGGAGCGTGGGCGCAGAGTGGCCGCCTGCCGCGGCAAGCGCCTTGCCGCTGTTGTTATCTTGCTGGGTCCAGAAGCTCGTCGCTTACCGGGCCTCAGGGTACCTTATTTAGTCTTCCCGGCAAGCTCCTCTTGCCGGAGCCTTGTTGCCTTGCCGGAGCGCGTGGCGCGTCGCGGCAAGTTCCTTGGAGCGCCTTGGTTGGCCTTCCCGGCAAGCTCCTCTTGTCGGGGTCTTGTCTCCTTAGCTTAAATACTTTGTTCCTGGATGGCTCCAAGGGAACCTTGGGGGATCTTGGCGTTCGCCCGGCAAGCCTTTGCCGCGGGGTACTGCAGCTGCCCATGCACAAGTTCGGGGTACTAGGGTACCCCTATTCTAGTACACCGACACACCGAAACCGACGCCGCTACTACCTAGTACGACTACGGTGTTGACGACCCCTCTCTCTTACCAGAGTAACCATGCAAGCCCCCCCCTTGATCATCAGATATCGCCTACTCTCCGCTATACTGCTTGCATTAGAGTTGTGTAGCATGTTACTGCTTTCTGTTAATCCTATTCTGTTGCATAGCCTGTCATTATTGCTACAACTATTGATACCTTATCTGCAATCCTAAATGCTTAGTATAGGATGCTAGTTTACCATCAGTGGCCCTACATTCTTGTCCGTCTGCTATGCTATACTACTGGGCCATGATCACTTTGGGAGGTGATCACGGGCATATGATATATACTTATACTATTACATTACT
This sequence comes from Triticum aestivum, assembly GCF_018294505.1. Taxonomy (NCBI): domain Eukaryota; kingdom Viridiplantae; phylum Streptophyta; class Magnoliopsida; order Poales; family Poaceae; genus Triticum; species Triticum aestivum. The sequence goes on along the minus strand of NC_057797.1, from coordinate 294,806,242 downwards.
TATGATATTGCTCACAGATGGGGGCTGAAGGGGCAGGTGGCTCCATCTAGGTAGTGGTGGGCCTGAGTTCCCGACGGCCCCCGACTGTTACTTTGTGGCGAAGTGACAGGGCAGGTTGAGACCACCTAGGAGAGAGGTGGGCCTGGCCCTGGTCGACGTTCGCGGATACTTAACACGCTTAACGAGATCTTGGTATTTGATCTGAGTCTGGCAATTGGCCTATATGCACTAACCATCTATGAGGGGACAGTTATGGGCACTCGACGTCGTGGTATCAGCCGAAGCCTTCATGATGTCAGCGACTGAGTGGCGCGCGCCGGGTTGGATCGTGTAACGCAACTTCCTTTGTAATGGAGGTTGCTAGGTCTGCTCTCCGGCCGCCCTCGCAACGTGCAGGTGTGAAATGGGCGATGGGCCCAGACCCCTGCGCCATAGGATTTAGACCGGCGTGTTGACCTCTATGTTGTGCCTAGGTAGGGATGCGGCGTGTTCATCTTCCGAGGCCGGGCATGACCCAGGAAAGTGTGTCCGACAAAATGGGATCGAGTGTGTTGGGTTATGTGGTGCACCCCTGCAGGGAAGTTAATCTATTCAAATAGCCGCGATCTTCGGTAACAGGACGAGTTGGAGTTGTACCTTGACCTTATGACAACTAGAACCGAATAATTAATAAAATACACCCTTCCAAGTGCCAGATACAACCGGTGATCGCTCTCTCACAGGGCGACAAGGGGAGGATCGCCGGGTAGGATTATGCTACACGATGCTACTTGGAGGACTTCAGTCTACTCTCTTCTACATGCTGCAAGATGGAGGCTGCCAGAAGCGTAGTCTCCGGCAAGATTAGCTATCCCCCTCTTATTCTGGCATTCTGCAGTTCAGTCCACCGATATGGCCCCTTTACACATATACCCATGCATATGTATTGTAGCTCCTTGCTTGCGAGTACTTTGGATGAGTACTCACGGTTGCTTTCTCCTCCTTTTCCCCCCATCCCTTCTACCTGGTTGTCGCAACCAGATATTGGAGCCCAAGATCCAGACGCCACCGTTGATGACGACTACTACTACTCGGGAGGTGCCTACTACTACGTGCAGACCGCTGATGACGACCAGGAGTGGTTTGGGAGGATCCCAGGCAGGAGGCCTGCGCCTCTTTCGATTTGTATCCCAGTTTGAGATAGCCTTCTTAAGGCAACTTGTTTAACTGATGTCTGTACTCATATATTGTTGCTTTCGCTGACTCGTCTATGATCGAGCTGTTGCATTCGAGCCTTCAAGGCCCTTGGCTTGTAATATGATGCTTGTATGACTTATTTTATTTGTAGAGTGGTGTTGTGATATCTTCCCGTGAGACCCTGATCTTGATCGTACACATTTGTGTGTATGATTAGTGTACGATTGAATTGGGGGCATCACAAGTTGGTATCAGAGCGGACTGCCTGTAGGAATCCCCCTTCCACACTCCTTGACCGAAGTTGAGTCTAGTCATTGAAAAACTTTTACTAACATGGTTGTGTGGCTTACGGGCTCACATCGCCATCTGGGTGGTATTAGGATCTTTTACTCCTCACCTATACTTTGGGACACTTATCTCTCTTCTATTCGGGTTACATGATTTTTCTAAAATCTAACGTTAGGTTCTCGAGAATACTTCTCCCGAAAAGCCCCTTCAGTCCATATGACAGCCTGCTGCACCAGAAGATTTCAGAGATACTCTTCGATGGTCCCTCAAGACTTTGTGCCCACTGCTTCCTACCACCGATAAATCCTTATGGATAACTACTTACGCTTGTCGTTCATACCTTAGTTCCCAGTTGATCTTGTGATTACAAGATACCTCAAAATTCTCTCTATTGTTCCGAAAATAATTTGTGTCCACTGCCCTTGCAGTTCATTGCAACCTGAATACCCCTACGAATAATTTCTCGCACTTATCAAGTATCCGCTCATCCCTAGTGGATACATGTATTTCACAAAAGTCTTCGAAATATCATTCGATCTTCCAAAAATCCTCAACAGCTTATTGCTCTTGAAGTTCTTGCTTGCTTGCAATATGATGATCCCCATAAGTCTGGTAATCTTATTGACCTCCTTCGTCATTATCATTTTGAGTCCGTTGATTCGATATGATTGTGAGTGCTCGCAATCATCAGTCAAAACTAAAATTCATCCTTCCGGCTCAGACATCATATTAAACATGAGCTGGATCTCGACCAATCAAATTGCCATTGATTGTACCCCTAAGCCTACTCAACTTATCCATCCTTGATCAGAGTGTTTGCTTCTAATCCCTAGACTTGGAAATCTTAATTCTTTTGCATTTGAGCTTTGAGTTAGTCAGTTGTTTCTATAATCTGACCTCGTTGCATTCTTTCTTCCTCTGGTTGAGTACCGATGCTCACATCAGATCCCATGTGGACCACAAGACCCTTTGTCACATTTTATCCGACAATGTCCTTCATATTGAATAACCTTGTGAGCCTTTCCATGGGTATATAATGCCTTTGGTAAATTGTATCCTCTACTTTGTGAACCATGCTCTACTTTCGAGCTTGTACTATTTACTCCGAAATTTGTGGTATATGTTCCTAAGATGCCCTGATGGGTTGAACCTATGCCTTCCATATTATGTGTGAACTTGAAAGTTTTCACGAGTCATACTCGTCTGGTATTTTGCTAGGTACTTCAACACTACAACTTCTTCGAAAAAGAGAAGTGAATGAAAGGTTATGCATTGGAGAAGTGGGAGTCGACCTTGAACCCTGTGTTCATGCCCATGGACACGATGTATACCTTATCATGGAAGCTTCTTTTAAAATAATTATTCCCTTGTTATAAGTTCATCTTGTATTTGTGGACGTGGTTCCGACCATGTTCTCTTTTAAATACCATTACTCGTGCAAGTTTAAGCATTTGTCTTCTGCAGAGCAATACCCCAGTCCAACCTCTACTTTGGTCGGTCGTCGAGTATTACCCCATGGTATCTCGAGATATCATGGGACATCATAACTTCTTATGGGTTCTTCATCAACTATTATTACTCACCAGATCCAATTGTTCCTAGGTTCTGGGTTGTCGTCAACCGAGAAAACCGAATAGTGAATCGAGTCCGCACTCCGATTCAATAAACCTAAATAATTTTCGTTGCTTACGAGTTTAAATAATCCTTCAAGTCATTCCTAGCTTGATCGGCTATATCGTTATCGTGCTGCTCTTAACTGTGCTACCTGGCCCTTCTTCCCGGAGCACAATTTTCGATGATGAGCTAAGCTTACGTCAATTTTCCTCATAATATCATTTCTCCTTAAACCACAAGCTTGGTTTTGAGTTTGTGTCGTACCCGTGGTTCCAATAACCTTTCGCTTCATCATTCCTTTGACATGATGTCATCGCCAATGGATTACATCTTCATGAAATCTCTCAACAATTGTGTCGTGATCATCATCAATCTTATGAGCTCTTCTAGGATATCAATCGAATTCATGATGAGAAATACCATCCTTGCCCCTCGATGAATTGTGTTATCATCGACAACTTTATTGCCTTCCCTCCAACACAAACTTGTTCATGTTCTGTGTTATACCTTGAGTTCCTTGCTATCCAACATTTGTTCTTCTTTACCTTGGAGTATTACCATCTTTTATATCAAGGATGCGGTGCTTAGCACACCCGGCCGGAGGCCCTATGGTTATAGATTCCTTTTCAGCAAGGTTATCCATTCTTCCATGAGGAAATTGTAAGACTTATTCTACAAGTTGTTCCTGATGGATCCTTTGTGTATCCAAAGTCTGACCTTTGCTTGAAGACCATGTCAATACTATCTCGAAGCATGTCATTGGTACTCCGATTTTCAATAAGAACATTTGAAGCACGATGCTAAATTTTCTTTAGCAATTATCCAAACATCATTGTATGGGTAATGTCATGAAGTTTCTCTCCCCTTACCTAAAGGGTTTTCTACCTTATATCCTGTCATCGATATCATGCCCTTTTTGTTCGTGGGAAGGTATACCCCTAAAGTATGTGTTTAAACACATTTTCCTTTCCATTGTTTTGTTTAACCTTTCTGGTGATCTATATGATCTAAGCAGTAAAATTCTCCTGCTTATGTTAACACCTCGGTGTACAACTCTGTCAATGAGACCCTATTTCTACTATAGATGACTTTCCGGTAACCGCCAATGGACGAGAACTTTGCCTATTGGTCCGCCTCGTTCAACGAGCAGGATAATGGTTCTCTTCGTCCCTCGCCCTTGGTACTGACGTTGTTGCCGACATAATCAACAGGCTACCCTCTGACATGCTATGCTCTGACATGCCTTGCTTACAGTATCATGCAAGACATCGTCACCCTTCCTACTTTTAACCCACATGGTGGGCCCATAACCCACAGGTCCCAGGATCGAAACCTGAATCTCATGTACACCCCCTGTTTACAAGGTTCCTCGCGCATGGCCTCGTATGTAATTCACGAGCCACCTTCAGGTCTGATATCGCACACAATACTTATTCCCGTTGCTTTGACCATTTCACGCCCTATAACAGGCATCGAGCGATTGCCTGCCCGCTCGAAAACTTCCCAGATTACCTCTTGACTTTGCTCTTGATATTTTCTTAAGTTTCGATTCGAGAGTTACTTTCCCCCACCTTCCCCGATGTTATCTTCTAGAAAGCCAAACTTGTAGAGGTCTGTTCTCTTGGAATGCCCACCGTTTATTCTTCGTAAGTACGATGGAGTTCCCGAATAAAGGATGTCGACTTCATCATGATGAACTGAAGCAAAGAAATGAAGACATCAATGTAATGGATTGGCCTCTTCGAGAAGAGCAAGCCAGAATGAGAAGACCCGCTAGATTCGTTAACAAACCTTCCCCCCTTTCACTACCTCTTAATTCTCAGGACAAGATTTCTTGTAGTGGAGGAGATTTGTGACACCCGGCTAATTAAGCTACAGTAACCTCACCCTAGTGTGCCTTGTCAGTTATGTTTTGAAGCCCTTTTGCCAAATAATAAAAACCGACTAAAATTAAAATTTCAAATAATAAGTCAAATTCTTATTTCTTCAAACTATCAATTAAAAATGTTTATTGAGTTAAAAAATCACTATGTAATTATCATATAGAAACCAACATCATTTGACTCTCCAATTAATCCCTAGGACTTATAGAGTGAACCGGCAAGATTAAAATCAAGCCAATTCAATTTAAAACAAAAAGTTATATGTTTCTAAACCAGCGAGACTTGGTGGACTAGCTCAAAACACTATCTACTATTTATGTGATAGGTTTAATTTGTTACTAAAACCATTTGGTATTTAAATAAATTGCAAAGAAGAGAGAAAATAAGAGAGACAGGAAGGACACTATAGAAAACAAAACATAGGGGAGGGCCCATGTGGACGGGAAGAGGCCCAGCCCACACTCCCAATCGTCTCCTTCCTTGCTACAGGAGAGGCAGGGGGATCGTGGCAGGCATCTAGCCGCCATGGCCTCGCCCTGGCCACATGCCGATCATCCCCGAGCCCCCCTGCTGGTTAAAATGACGCTTACGGCCCCTTTGGAACCCTGGATCCACTCCCCTCCTTTTCCTCGTGCCGTCGTCTTCTTCCCACGCTCGGCCGAACCATCATCGTCATGGCCGCCTCCGTTCCCGCGCTATCCATTATCCCCGCACCCTGAAAACTTGTTCGTGAGCTCTGTCGTGGTCCGCCTTGTCGTCTTCACCCACTGGTTCCAGCCGGGAGCCCCTACATCGAGTCCTGCTATGTCGTCTTCTTCCTCGGATGCCGCCGGTCATCGCCGTTCGATTCGCCTCCACCAAAGCCTCCCCAGGCCCGCTAAACCTTCCTACAACCTCGATGTGAGCATCCCTCGGCTTCCCCCTCTGTTCCGTTGTTGTATTCGTGCCGTAGCACCGTTACCCGCGAGCCTCGACTCCGCGGTCATCTAGGCTGGAGCCTTACTTCGCGTGCGCTCACCTGCGTCCGCCCGTGTCCATGCCGCACCCTGCCGCTCATTTTTGCTGCACGCGCGCACACCGTCCTGCCCAGGCCGCGCCCTTGCGTGCCTATACGCTCGCCCCGCGTCGCCTGCTCTTATGCCCGCTTTTGCCGCTGCTCCCCATGCCGCTCCTCCCGTGCTGCTGCCCCGCCTGCCGTCGCCCTAGCGCCCGCGTCCCACCGCCCCAGCGCCCGCGCCGCCGCTGCCCTGCCTCAGGCCACTACTGGCGCCGCTCTTCGCCCCGCTCACCTTCCACGCGCGCGCTGCCCCCTGCGTCAGCCAGACGCAACCGCGACCCTCCCCGCGTCTCCTAGCCACCACCGCCACCGCATAACTCCAGCCGGTCCCCCCCCCCGCACCTCCTCGGCCTCCCGTGCGGCCTACTGGCCCTGGCCGCCGGTGCCTCGCTGGGTCATGGCCTCGTCCCCATGCTCGGGCGAGAGACGCTGCGCCAGGTCCACCCCGATGGGCGCCCACACCCATTAACCCGCCCCAGGGCCACTGCCAAAGGACCCCACCAGTTCTTTCTTTAAAAAAAGGATATATAAAAAAATTATGAAATAATTAATTAATTAATTAGATTAGATTAACCTTGTTTAATTAGGCTAATAACCTAGTTCAACTAATTAAAATGGTTAGTTAGACAAATGAGTCAATGATAGGGGGCCCACCCCTTGATGACCAGTCAAATGTTGACTGGTCAACTGGGACCCCCTAGGCCCGCATGTCACCCTCTAGTACACCTCTGTGTACACATATCTGGGTGCACACAGCATTTTAGCTATTTAATTTCGAATTAATAACAAATTCAGAATATTGTTCAAATCTTTGAAAAATCGTAGAAGATAATCCGTAACTCGGATGAAAAAGTTTTCTACATAAAAGTTGCTCAGAACGACAAGACGAACCCGGATACGCAGCCTGTTCGTCCACCCAGCATCCCTAGCATAGCAAACACGCAACTTTCCCCCTCCGATTCATCAGTTCGAAAACGCGAAACACCGGGAATACTTTCCCGGATGTTTTCCCCCTTCACCGGTACCACCTTGTACCGCGTTAGGGCACACCTAGCTTCACGCTTTATCATGTCATGCATCGTCATGCATTTGTTTCATTATATTTATTGTTTCTCCCCCCCTCTTCTCTCACTAGAAACTGAGACCGACGCCGCTACTACCCAGTTCGACTATGGTGTTGACGACCCCTCTCTCTTGCCAGAGCAACCAGGCAAGCCCCCCCCCCCCTTGATCATCAGATATTGCCTACTCTCCTCTATACTGCTTGCATTAGAGTAGTGTAGCATGTTACTGCTTTCTGTTAATCCTATTCTGTTGCATAGCCTGTCATTATTGCTACAACTGTTGATACCTTATCTGTAATCCTAAATGCTTAGTGTAGGATGCTAGTTTACAATCAATGGCCCTACATTCTTGTCTGTCTGCCATGCTATACTACTGGGTCGTGATCACTTCAGGAGGTGATCACGGGCATATGATATATACTTATACTGAGATGGGGGATGAAGGGGCAGGTGGCTCCATCCAGGTAGTGGTGGGCCTGAGTTCCTAATGGCCCCCGACTGTTACTTTGTGGTGGAGTAACAGGGCAGGTTGAGACCACCTAGGAGAGAGGTGGGTCTGGCCCTGGTCGACGTTCGCGGATACATAACACGCTTAACGAGATCTTGGTATTTGATTTGAGTCTGGCCATTGGCCAATACGCACTAACCATCTACGCGGGGACAGTTATGGGCACTCGACGTCGTGGTATCAGCCGAAGCCTTCGTGATGTCAGCAACTGAGCGGCGCGCGCCAGGTTGGACTGCGTAACGCAACTTCCTTTGTAATGGAGGTTGCTAGGTCTGCTCTTCGGCCGCCCTCGCAATGTGCAAGTGTGCAATGGGTGATGGGCCCAGACACCTGCGCCATAGGATTTAGACCGGCGTGCTGACCTCTCTCTTGTGCCTAGGTAGGGCTGCGACGTGTTGATCTTCTAAGGCTGGGCATGACCCAGGAAAGTGTGTCCGGCCAAATGGGATCGAGCGTGTTGGGTTATGTGGTGCACCCCTGCAGGGAAGTTAATCTATTCGAATAGTCGTGATCTTCGGTAATAGGACAACTTGGAGTTGTACCTTGACCTTATGACAATTAGAACCGGATATTTAATAAAATACACCCTTCCAAGTGCAAGATATCTCACAGGGCGACGAGGGGATGATCGCCGGGTAGGATTATGCTACACGATGCTACTTGGGGGACTTCAGTCTATTCTCTTCTACATGCTACAAGATGGAGGCTACCAGAAGCGTAGTCTTCGGCAGGATTAGCTATCCCCCTCTTATTCTGGCATTCTGCAGTTCAATTGACCGATATGGCCCCTTTACACATATACCCATGCATATGTAGTGTAGCTCCTTGCTTGCGAGTACTTTGGATGAGTACTCACGGTTGCTTTCTCCTTCTTTCCCCCCTATCCCTTCTACCTGATTGTTGCAACCAGATGTTGGAGCCCAGGATCCAGACGCCACCATTGATGACGACTGCTACTACTCGGGAGGTGCCTACCACTACGTGCAGGCCGCTGACGATGACCAGGAGTGGTTTGGGAGGATCCCAGGAAGGAGGCATGCGCCTCTTTCGATCTGTATCCCAGTTTGTGCTAGCCTTCTTAAGGCAACTTGTTTAACTAATGTCTGTACTCAGATATTGTTGCTTCCACTGACTCGTCTATGATCGAGCTCTTGTATTCGAGCCTTCGAGGCCCCTGGCTTGTAATATGATGCGTGTATGACTTATTTTATTTGTAGAGTTGTGTCATGATATCTTCCCGTGAGACCCTGATCTTGATCATACATGTTTGCGTGTATGATTAGTGTACGATTGAATCGGGGGCGTCACAGATATCATACACATGGGTATCAGACAGGATTTGTAGGTGCAAGATGAAGGTAAACCACGGGATATGGCACCAGTTGTGTACGTCTTGGAGAAGGTAAAAAGAAAAGGATTCTGTGAGGTCCTGTCACGTGTGAGATTCCCACAAGGATTTGCTTCCAATCCTGAAAGGAGAGTCAATGCAGATGGAAACAAGATACAAGGGTTGAAAACTCATGACTGCCACGTCCTACTTCAATGGGTTTTACCTATTATCCTTAGAGGATTGGGCTGCCCTGACTTGTACTGAGCAGTTGCAGAGTTGGGACAATTCTTCAGGGAAGTCTATAGTAGAAATATTAGGATAGATGCTTTGGAGCATATTAGAGACAAGATACCAACTATCCTATGCGACCTTGAGAAGATATATCCTCTAACCTTCTTTCATGTGATGGTGCATTTGGTTGTTCATCTACTTGATGAGGCATGACTTAGAGGTCCAGTATAGTATGGCTGGATGTACCCTATTGAAAGGCAGCTAGGCACTTTCAAGGGCTATGTTAGGAACAGAGCTAGACCCGAGGGTTCCATTGCATAGTCCTACATTGCTACAAAAGTGTTGACATTCTGGTCAAAATACATTGAAACAGCTGATCAACTTAGTAAAGAGGTGGGTGAAGACAATCCCGGGCTCAATGTTTTCCATTGTTCTATTCGAGTTATAGGGAAGAGTCGAGAACAGGACAAACCTAAAGATTTGGACAAAATGGTTTGGTATGTGTTGAATAACTGTCCTGAGATACTACCTTATATCAAGTAAGTGCTAAGTACTGCAGCTTATAGATCGTAATCTACTAAACTTGCATAACATTCTTATATATTCAGATGTTTTACGCGATCACTATGTTGTGCAGCATTTACAAAAAGTAGTTACTGCCGCAAATTCCAAGAAACATTGACAAACTGGTTATGGTAGGATATGCGAAATGGTTCAAGTGCCATGTAAGCTTTTGAATTGCACTATCATTTTTTAAATATATTGAGTACATAAGATGCTCAGCTTGTCTATTTTCGAACCATAGGTCAAGGAGATGCGGGAGGATTGGCAGGCAGTTGATGATGCCCTTTACACACTAGCAATGGGTCCTGATACTCGGGTAAGACATTATGAATCTTGCATTGTTGGAGATGTGCGCTACAACACCCTTGCACGCGATGAAGGCAAGAAGACACAAAACAATGCCATCATGAGCATGGATACGTACGGCAGAGAGACAACTGAAATGTATGCTAACATAACAAACATTGTTTAGTTGCAGTATGTCTATAGTTTCGAGGTTCATCGATGTGTGGTTCTTTTGTGCTGTCGTTGGTATAACCTATTTTTCAGGATCAGAAAACCCAGAGCTAATGACTATTTCAAATCCATCAATGTCAAGGAGGTGTACCAGACCAACGAGCCTTTTATTTTGGCAAATCAAGCAACACAGATATTTTTCTTGGAAGACACATTTGCACGTAGATATGACTAGAGAGTATTGCAAAGGTTTGAGCAGAGGAATTCGTTTAATGAAGTTACACAACAAGATGATGCTTACACCGCTCCTGATGTACAAGATTCCACAGATGTTCCTAATATCTTTAAGAACCATCACGTCAATGATGCTGGCTAAAAGTTTGTCTGTCGTGCCGTGGACATACGAGAGTTGATCAAGAAGAAGCCAACATTCGAGGGCATTGAGGATGAAGAAGAAGATGACATTGTGGGGAATTATGATTCAGACTGATACACATGGGGAAGATGTTGACGCTGCTGCAGATGATGATTAGATTGGTTTTGTCGTATTTGCCTGTCAGAAGACATTTTTTATCTACTATGTGAAATTGTGTTTGCTATGACAATAGAAACCTGATGAACGTGTTGTTTAGTATTTTGTTGTGAGAACATCACTTGTTTATGTATGTTGATTTGCGTTTGGTGATTGTATGATGATAGGTCTCCAACGTATCTATAATTTTTTATTATTCCATGATATTATATTAGCATCTAGGATGTTTTATATGCATTTATATGCTATTTTATATAATTTTTGGGACTAACCTATTAACCTAGATCCCAGTGCCAGTTTATGTTTTTCCGTGTTTTTGAGTTTTACAAAAAAGGAATACCAAACGGAGTCCAATTGACATGCCAATTTTTGATGATATTTTATGGACCAAAAGAAGCCCCCGGAGTAAAAGAGTTCGGCCAGAAGAGTCCCGAGCCATCCACGAGGGTGGAGGGTGTGCCCTACCCCCCTGGGCGTGTCACCCTATCTCGTGGATCACTCGGAGACCCCCCCTAACGTGAGACCAATGCCAAAAATTCCTATAAATATAGAAACCCCCAAAAAGAAACCTATATCAGGAGTTCCGCCACCACAAGCCTCTGCAGCCACCAAAAACCAATCGGGACCCTGTTCCGGCACCCTGCCGGAGGGGGGATCCATCACCGGTGGCCATCTTCATCATCTCGACGCTCTCCATGACAAGGACGGAGTAGTTCACCCTCGGGACTGAGGGTATGTACCAGTAGCGATGTGTTTGATCTCTCTCTCGTGTTCTTGATATGGCACGATCTTGATGTACCGTGAGCTTTGCTATTATAGTTGGGTCCTATGATGTTTCTCCCCCCTCTATCTCCTTGTGGTGAATTGAGTTTTCCCTTTGAAGTTATCTTATCGGATTGAGTCTTTAAGGATTTGAGAACACATGATGTATGTCTTGCATGTGCTTATCTGTGGTAACAATGGGATATTCACGTGATCCACTTGATGTATGTTTTGGTGATCAAGTTGCGAGTTATGTGACCTTGTGAACTTATGCATAGGGGTTGGCACACGTTTTCGTCTTGACTCTCCGGTAGAAACTTTGGGGCACTCTTTGAAGTTCTTTGTGTTGGTTGAGTAGATGAATCTGAGATTGTGTGATGCATATCATATAATCATACCCGTGGATACTTGAGGTGACGTTGGAGTATCTAGGTGACATTAGGGTTTTGGTTGATTTGTGTCGTGAGGTGTTATTTTACTAAGAACTCTAGGGCTGTTTGTGACACTTATTGGAATAGCCCAATGGATTGATCGGAAAGAATAACTTTGAGGTGGTTTTGTACCCTACAATAATCTCTTCGTTTGTTCTCCGCTATTAGTGACTTTGGAGTGACTCTTTGGTGCATGTTGAGGGATTGTTATATGATCCAATTATGTTATCCTTGTTGAGAGAACTTGCACTAGTGAAAGTATGAACCCTAGGCCTTGTTTCAACGCATTGCAATACCATTTTCGCTCACATTTATCATTAGTTACCTTGCTGTTTTTATATTTTCAGATTACAAAAACCTATATTTACCATCCATATTGCACTCATATCACCATCTCTACACCGAACTAGTGCACCTATACAATTTACCATAGTATTGGGTGTGTTGGGGACATAAGAGACTCTTTGTTATTTGGTTGCAGGGTTGTTTGAGAGAGACCATCTTCATCCTACGCCTCCCATGGATTGATAAACCTTAGGTCATCCACTTGAGGGAAATTTGTTACTGTCCTACAAACCTCTGCACTTGGAGGCCCAACAACGTCTACAAGAAGAAGGTTGTATAGTAGACATCAAGCTCTTTTCTGGCGCCGTTGCCGGGGAGGAGAGTGATTGAAGGTATATCTTTAGATCTTGCAATCGAATCTTTTAGTTTCTTGTTTTATCACTAGTTTAGATTATAAAAGAAAATTACAAAAAAAATGGAATTGAGGTTGTCTCCTATGCTTCATCTTTTTAATGTCTTTCGTGAAAATAAGGATCCCGATAATTGTGCCAAAGTGTTAGAAGAAGAATGCATTAAAATGTTTGGCACTAAATCTTTGAAGGATGAGCATGATTGCAATGTTGTTAGTATGAATTCTTTGAATATCCATGATGCTAATCATATGCAAGGACACAAGTTTGGGGATGCTAAGTTTGATGAAGACGATACTTTTTGTCCCAAGTTTTGATGAGCAAATTTACTATGATGAAAGAATGCCTCCTTTCTATGATGATTATTGTGATGACACGTATGCTATAGAGAATAATGATAACAATGAAACTTGTCATCTTGATTTCAATTTGCAATCCCATGATAGTTATTTTGTAGAATTTGCTCCCACTATTCCGAATGAGAAGGATTTTGCTTATGTGGAGCGTAGTAAATTTTCTATGCTTGTGTATCATGAAAAAAATGCTATATGTGATGGTTATATTGTTGAATTCATTCATGATGCCACTGAAAATTATTATGAGAGAGGAACATATGCTTCTACATATTGCAATAATATCAAGTTTCCTCTCTATGTGTTGAAAATCTTGAAGTTATCCTTGTTTTACCTTCCTATGAAAGTTGATTCTTGTTCCCCTAAGTTATTTTCTCACAAAATCCCTATGCATAGGAAGTGGGTTAGACTTAACTGTGCTTTTTATATGCTTCATGATGCTCCTGTTATGTTTCAATTCTTATCTTTTATGTGAGCATCATTGAAATCATGATGCCTAGATATAAAGGCATTATAGAAAAGTGCTTGTTCGGAGATAACCCAACATTTATACCTACTGTTTTTGTGTGTTCACATGATTATGCTACTGTAGTAATCATGTTTTATAGATTTTGTTCCAATAAAGTGCCAACCAAAGCCTTTGGGATGATCTATGGTGATAGTTGATTTGATCTTGCTGAAAAACAGAAACTTTTGTGCTCAGGAAAACAATTCTCGTTTTTAACAGAAGGTTGATAAAATACTGATTCTTTTTGCAGAATATTAATAAACAAATTGCCTAGGACTTCCTAATTTCTCAGGATTTTGGAGTTACACAAGTATTCGAGAGTTGCAGATTACTACATACTGTTCTGTTTTTGACAGATTCTATTTTCGATGCATAGTTTGCTTGTTTTCTAGTTTCTATGGCTTATATTGCTTAATATAAATTGTAGAAATGGTATGGTACAGTAGGAATCATGTGATAAAAATATGAATCTTGTCTTGACAATACCTAAGTGGTGATTTTCTTTCTTATACTAACGGAGCTTACAAGTTTTCTGTTAAGTTTTGTGTTGTGAAGTTTTCAAGTTTTGGGTAAAGATTCGATGGACTACGGAATAAGGAGTGGCAATAGCCTAAGCTTGGGGATGCCCAAGGAAACCCGAGGTTATATTCAAGTACAACCAAGAGCCTAAGCTTGGGGATGCCCCGTAAGGCATCGCCTCTTTCGTCTTCGTTCATCGGTAACCTTACTTGGAGCTATATTTTTATTCAACACATGATATGTGTTTTGCTTGGAGCATCATTTTCTTTTATTACGATTTGCTTGCTGTTATTTAGAGTAATGTTTTCATCTTTTAGTTCAATAAAAGGGTCAAGTATATCCTTTACCATACTTATTTTGCAAGTCCATATGTTGTTGTTTTAAAAATAGAAAGTTTGCTGTTATGTTTTGAATATTTGTGAATAGCCAGAACATGATAAAATATTGAAATTTTTACACAATGACAAACAACAAATTATCTACAGAGTGGTAATTTTTCATAATTTTTGAAGTTAGGGAAGTATGATTCCTCTTGCATTCTTTACAGAGTGTTCTGTTTAGACAGATTGCTATTATGTTTGCATTGTTTACATATGTTTGCTTGTTTAATGGTTCTATTTGAGGATAGACTATTAAATATGCATAGGCATTTAGTATGCAATGTCAAATTATAGTTTAGTGATTTTCTACAGTAGAGAATGATATGGTTTAACATGCATTTATACTAACTTATCTCACGAGTTCTTGTTGAGTTTTGTGTGGATGAAGTTTTTGAGATTTAGAGAAACCGTGATATGAAAGGAATTAAGGAGACACAAAAGCTCTAGGCGTCCCTAATTAATATTTTAAGAAGTCTCAAGCATGTAAGATTGGGGATGGCCTGGTAGGCATCCCAACTTTCTTGTTCAACAATGATCGGTCAGTTTTGGTTGAACCTAAGTTTTTGCTTCTTCACATGATATGTGCTATCCTTGCAATGTCATTTTTTGCTTGCTGTTTGAATAAAGTACTTAAGATCAAAAAAATTATTTATGAGGAGTCTTCACATAGTTACATAATTATTCAAATACCCATTGATCTTCACTTATATCTTTTGGAGTAGTTTGTCATTTGCTCTATTGCTTCACTTATATCTTTTTAGAGCACGGCGATAGTTTTATTTTGAAGAAATTGTTGAACTCTCATGCTTCACTTATATCATGTTGAGAGTCTCTAAACAGTATGGTAATTTGCTTTGGTTATGAATTTAGGACTAATATGATAGGCATCCAAGAGGGATATAATAAAAACTTTCATATAAAGTGCATTGAATACCATGAGAAGTCTGATTCCTTATGATTGTTTTGAGATATGAAGATGGTGATATTAGAGTCATGCTAGTTAGTAGTTGTGAATTTGAGAAATACTTGTGTTAAGATTTGTGAGTCCGGTAGCATGCATGTATGGTGAACCGTTATGTAACGATGTTAGAGCATGAGATATTTTTTTATTGTCTTCCTCATGCGCGTAGTACTTTGTTTCGGTAGCTAATAGACTTTTGCAATAAGTATGTGAGTTCTTTATGACTAATGTTGAGTCCATGGATTATACGTACTCTCATCCTTCCACCATTGCTAGCCTCTCTAGTACCGTGCAACTTTCGCCGGTACCATAAACCCACCATTTACCTTCCTCAAAACAGCCACCATACCTACCTATTATGGCATTTCCATAGCCATCCCAAGATATATTGCCATGCATCTTTCCACCATTCCGTTTATTATGACACGCTTCATCATTGTCATATTGCTTTGCATGATCATGTAGTTGACATCGTATTTGTGGCAAAGCCACCCTTCATAATTTTTTCATACATGTCACTCTTGAATCATTGCACATCCCGGTACACCGCCGGAGGCATTCACATAGAG
The DNA here is from genome assembly GCF_018294505.1 of Triticum aestivum. Lineage (NCBI taxonomy): Eukaryota > Viridiplantae > Streptophyta > Magnoliopsida > Poales > Poaceae > Triticum > Triticum aestivum. The sequence goes on along the minus strand of NC_057797.1, from coordinate 294,790,361 downwards.
TCATATTTTGTTCTAAGTATCAAGTTGAAATTTTTGAGTTGTAAGTAAATAAAAGTGTGATGATCTTCATTATTAGATCATTGTCCCAGTGAGGAAAGGATGATGGAGACTATGATTCCCCCACAAGTCAGGATGAGACTCCCGACGAAAAATAAAAAATAAAATAAAAAACAGAGGCCATAAAAAGAGAGAAAGGCCCGAATAAAAAATGAGAGAAAAGGAGAGAAGGGGCAATGCTACTATCCTTTTTCCACACTTGTGCTTCAAAGTAGCACCATGATCTTCATGATAGAGAGTCTCCTATGTTGTCACTTTCATATACTAGTGGGAATTTTTCATCATAGAACTTGGCTTGTATATTCCAACGATGGGCTTCCTCAAATGCCCTAGGTCTTCATGAGCAAGCAAGTTGGATGCACACCCACTTATTTTTCTTTTTGAGCTTTCATACACTTATAGCTCTAGTGCATCCATTGCATGGCAATCCCTACTCACTAACATTGATATCTATTGATGAGCATCTCCATAGCCCGTTGATACGCCTAGTTGATGTGATACTATCTCCTTTTTGTCTTCTCCAGAACCACCTTCTATTCCACCTATAGTGCTATGTCCATTGCTCACGCTCATGTATTGCGTGAAAGTTGAAAAGGTTTGAGAACATCAAAAGTATGAAACAATTGCTTGGCTTGTGATCGGGGTTGTGCATGATTTGAATATTTTGTGTGCTGAAGATGGAGCATTGCCAGATGATGTCTGCTACACAACCTTCTTCTTGTAGACGTTGTTGGGCCTCCAAGTGCAGAGGTTTGTAGGACAGTAGCAAATTTCCCTCAAGTCGGTGACCTAAGGTTTATCAATCCGTGGGAGGCGTAGGATGAAGATGGTCTCTCTCAAGCAGCCCTGCAACCAAATAACAAATAGTCTCTTGTGTCCGCAACACACCCAATACAAGTGCACTAGTTCGGCGAAGAGTTGGTGATACAAGTGCAAAATGGATGGTAGATAAAGGTTTTTGTAATATGAAAATATAAAAACAGCAAGGCAACTAATGATAAAAGTGAGCGTAAATGGTATTGCAATGCTAGGAAACAAGGGCTAGGGTTCATACCTTCACTAGTGCAAGTTCTCTCAACAATATAACATAATTGGATCATATAACTATCCCTCAACATGCAACAAAGGGTCACTCCAAAGTCACTAATAGCAGAGAACAAACGAAGAGATTATTGTAGGGTACGAAACCATCTCAAAGTTATTCTTTCTGATCAATCTATCATAGAGTTTGTACTAGAATAACACCTTAAGACACAAATCAACCAGAACCCTAATGTCACCTATATAGTCCAATATCACCTTAAGTATCCGTGGGTATGATTATACGATATGCATCACACAATCTCAGATTCATCTATTCAACCAACACAAAGAACTTCAAAGAGTGCCCCAAATTTTCTACCGGAGAGTCAAGACGAAAACGTGTGCCAACCCCTATGCATAAGTTCACGAGGTCATGGAACTCGCAAGTTGATCACCAAAACATACATCAAGTGGATCACGTGATATCCCATTGTCCTCACAGATAAGCACATGCAAGACATACATCAAGTGTTCTCAAGTCCTTAAAGACTCAATACGAGAATATAACTTCAAAGGGAAAACTCAATCCATTACAAGAGAGTAGAGGGGGAGAAACATCATAAGATCCAACTATATTAGCAAAGCTCGCGATACATCAAGATCGTGCCCAATCAAGAACACAAGAGAGAGAGAGAGATCAAACACATAGCTACTGGTACATACCCTCAGCCCCGAGGGTGAATTACTCCCTCCTCGTCATGGAGAGTGCTGGGATGATGAAGATGGCCACTTGAGAGGGATTCCCCCCTCCAGCATGGTGATGGAATGGGTCTAGATTGGTTTTCAGTGGCTACAGAGGCTTCTGGCGGCAGAACTCCAGGTCTATTCTACTCTCCGATGTTTTTAGGGTATATGGACATTTATAGGCGAAAGAAGTTGGTCAGGGGAGCCACGAGGGGCCCACGAGGATGGGGGCGCGCCTCCCAGCCTCGTGGCTTCCTCGAAGCTTCCCTGACATCTACTCCAAGTCTCCTGGATTGCTTCCATTCCAAAAATAACTCCCCCGAAGGTTTCATTCCATTTGGACTCCGTTTGATATTCCTTTTCTTCGAAACACTGAAATAGGCAAGAAAACAGCAATTTGGGTTGGGCCTCCGGTTAATAGGTTAGTCCCAAAAATAATATAAAAGTGTTTAGTAAAGCCCATAAACATCCAAAACAAATAATATAATAGCATGAATACTTAATAAATTATTGATACGTTGGAGACGTATCAGGATCCCCAAGCTTAATTCCTGCTCGTCCTCGAGTAGCTAAATGATAAAAGAGATAATTTATGAAGTGTGAATGCTAGCAGGTGCACAAGATTGATCAATGGTAATTTCAATCACCTTTTCTAGCATCATCATATGTCATAACAGTAGCTCATCTCATAAAACTTTTCATGATCAAGTAACACACTATTCACATGTTAAAGTATAGATCATAAACTTTCTTGAAAACTGACAAACCGTGTTATTAGTCATCGAACAATTACAATTCATCTTATTTTTAGGAAGAGTCTATGTCAGAGCTTTGATTTAGCAAACTTTACATACTCAACAATCATTTAGTCTTTCACAATTGCTAACACTCACGCGATATTTATGGGTTCAAAATTTTAATCAGACAAAGAGAAAGATAGGGGCATATAGATTCGCCACCCAACCTTTTACCTCAAGGGTAATGTCAACAATAATAGTTCATGATGCCTTACATCCAATTGGATATATATATCAGGATCTTTCCAACACAATGTGCTTGCCAAAGGATAAAATGTAAAAAGGAAAGGTGAAGATCACCATGACTCTCGCATAAGGTATAAGACAAGAATAAAAGATAGGCCCTTCGCAGAGGGAAGCAGAGGTTGTCATGCGCTTTTATAGTTGGATGCACAAAATCTTAATGCGAAAGAATGTCACTTTATATTGACACTTGTGACAGAGCCCTTTATTATGCAGTCTGTCGCTTTTATTGCTTCCACATCACAAGATTGTATAAAGCTTATTCTCTCCACACTAATAGATCATACATATTTAGAGAGCAATTTTTATTGCATGCATCAATGACAACTCACTTAAAGGATCTTACTCAATCCATAGGTAGGTATGGTGGACTCTCATGGCAATACTAGTTTAAGGGATGTTTGGAAGCACAAGTAGTATCTCTACTTGGTGCAAAGAATTTGGCTAGCATGAGGGGGGAAGGCAACCTTAGCATGTTGAATGATCCACGATAATATACTTTATTTCAGATATAAGAAAACATTACCCATTACGTTGTCTTCCTTGTCCAACATCAACCTTTTAAAAAGTCATATTTTAATGAGTGCTCACAATTACAAAACATGTCCAAGATAGTATATTTATATGTGAAATCTCTCTTTCTTCAATATTCTTTCATGAATTGTTCAAGTGACCAATACAATGTTTGCTAACCTTCAATAAATTTACCACCTGTACTTCTTATATGTGAACTCATTACTCCCCATGGGATAAGAATATGAAACATATATAATTTCAGATTTAATATATTCAATTCATTCAACTATTTACTCATAGGATATAAGTGAAGCACACGAGTAAATGACAAACTACTCAGAAAAGATATAAGTCAAGATCAATGAGTAGTTAAGTAATTATTTAGCTATGTGAAGACTCTCCATTTAATAATTTCAGATCTTGATATTTTATTCAAACAGCAAGCAAAACAAAATAAAATGACATTCTAAGAATAGCAAACATCATGTGCAGAAGCAAAAACTTAGGATCAACCGATACTAACCGATAGTTCTTGAAGAAGAAAGGTGGGATGCCAACCGGGGCATCCCCAAGCTTAGACGCTTGAGACTTCTTGAAATATTATCTTTGGATGCCTTGGAAATCCCCAAGCTTGAGCTTTTGTGTCTCCTTAATTCCTCTCATATCACGGTCTCCCTAAATCTCAAAAGCTTTATCCACACAAAAATCAACAAGGACTCGTGAGATAAGTTAGTACAAACCAATGCAAAAACCATATCATACTCTTCTATAGAAAATCACTAAAGTTATTAATCAACATTGCATACTAGATGCCTCTACATATTTAATAGTCCTAGTCTCAAATAGAATCATTAAACAAGCAAACATATGCAAACAATGCAAACATAACCGCAATCTGCCTAAACAGGACAGTCTATGAAGAATGCAGCAAGATCCATATTTCCTAGCTCAAACAATTATGAAAGAAAATTAAAACTGTAGTAAATTTATCAGAGCTTATTATGCAAAAGATTTCAACATTTTATCACATTCTGATGTTTCTAGGGAATTTTTGCAACAGCGGTAAACGTTCTGTTTTCAAACAGCAACATGAAGACTTGTAAAATAGGCATAGTAGAGGCTATCAATGCCACTTTTATTGAAATAAAATATGCAAAACATTATCATAAATAACAGTAAGCAAATCCTAACAAAATAAATTGACGCTCCAAGCAAAACACATATCATGTGGTGAATAAAAATATAGCTCCAAGTAAAGTTACCGATGAACGAAGACAAAAGGGGGGATGCCTTCCGGGGCATCCCCATGCTTAGGCTCTTGGTTGTCCTTGAATATTACCTTGGGGTGCCTTGGGTATCTACAAGCTTAGGCTCTTGCTACTCCTTATTCCATAGTCCATTGAATCTTTACCCAAAACTGGAAAACTTCACAACACAAAATTTAACAGAAAACTCGTGAGCTCCGTTAGTAAAACAAAACAAACCACCACTTCAAGGTACTGTAATGAACACATTCTTTATTTACATTGGTGTTAAACCTACTGTATTCCAACTTTTCTATGGTTGATAAACTCTATTACTAGCCATAGATTCATCAAAATAAGCAAACAACACGCGAAAAACAGAATCTGCGAAAAACAGAACAGTCTGTAGTAATATGTAGGTTTCGAATACTTCTGGAACCCCCAAAATTCTAAAATAAATTTCTTGACGTGAGTAATTTATCTATTAATCATCTTAAAATAGAATTAACTAAATAGCACTCTCCATTAAAAAATGGCAGCAGATCTCATAAGCGCTAAAGTTTCTGTTTTTTTATAGCAAGATCGCAAAGACTCTCCCCAAGTCTTCCCAAAGGTTCTACTTGGCAAAAACACTAATTAAAAGCATAAAACCACATATAAACAGAGGCTAGATGAATTATTTTTACTAAACAGGAGAAAAAAGAAAGGAACAAAAATAAAATTGGGTTGCCTCCCAATAAGCGCTAACATTTAACGCCCCTAGCTAGGCATGATGATTTCAATGATGCTCACATAAAAGATAAGAATTGAAACATAAAGAGAGCATCATGAAGAATATAACTAGAAAATTTAAGCCTAACCCACTTCCTATGCATAGGTATTTGGTGAGAAAACAGCTTATGGGAACAATAATCAACTAGCATAGAAAGGTAAAACAAGCATAACTTCAAAACTTTAAGCACATAGAGAGGAAACTTTATATTATTGCACTTACTACAAGCATATATTCATCCCTCGTAATAATTTTAAGTAGATTCATGAATGAATTCAACAATATAACTATCACACAAAGCATTATTTTCATGATCTACAAGCATAGAAATTTTATTACTCTCCACATAAGCAAAATTCTTCTCGTTCGGAATAGTGGGAGTATCATAAGAAACTCGAATACTATAAATTGTTTCCACATTAAAGGAGTAATGTTCATAAAAAGGGTAATCATAATCATGACAAGTTTTATAAATATAATCATCACTACTTTTTATAGCATAAGTATCATCACAATAATCATCATAAGTAGCAACTTTGTTCTCATCATAATCGATTGAAACCTCTTCCAATATAGTGGAATCATTACTTCCTAAAGTTGACACTCTTCCAAACCCACTTTCATTAATGTAATCATCATAAGTAGGGGGCATGCTATCATAACAAATTTACATATAAAAACTTGGGAGGCTAAAAATATCATCTTTATTAAACATAGCATCCCCAAGCTTGGGACAAACATTAATTGCAGCAAATACATTCTCAAACATGTCATTCTCATCAAACATAGCATCCCCAAGCTTGGGCCTTTTCATATCATTAGCATAATCACTCTCATCATTAATAGAATGGATAGCACCAATGGTATAGAAATTATCATCATCACAATGAGCAATAGGAGCAACATCATTTGGGAGGGATACCTTTCTACCTTTGCTTCTCTGTCTTTTCTTTTTCTTCTTCATATCATGTGTGGGTTTAACCCTCTTTTTTGATCTCCTTATAAATGAGATTGGTTGAATAGAAGGCTCCTCCTCGTTACTTGATTCATCATAAGAAATAATAGGAGGGTATTGGGAGGTCTCTTCCCTTTCGTTAGTATTCTCTTCATCTTCTATTTGTTTTCTTGTCTTTATGTAATTGGCAATATAAAGATTTTCAATGCAATTCACCGCACAATACATAAAAATTTCTTCTAGATCAATATCGAGGAATTTCTCAAGGTTATATTCTGGAATATGCTTAGTTATACATTTCATTTCTTCATAACCAAAAGCAAACTAAGTTCATTATGATGTGCAAGGGAAATCAAATCATCACAATTTTTGGACACGATACAATCATGAAACAATTTGCATTGGAGATTTAAATGACCATGTTCATTGCAAAGTTCACAAGTATGGCGAAGAAATTTTAAATTTTCAGCACAAACATCTAGTCTCTCTTGCAACCATTCGGTTTCTAAATACTTATGCCTTTTGCAAAATCTATCTTCCCTATTTGGTGTGTACTTGCAAACTCTATGCACTCCACAAAAGTTGACATGCTTATAAGAGACATTTTCATCATGACTAGTGCAATCATCATTAGTACTATGGATATTCAAGGAGTTCATACTAAGAACATTGCAATCATGCTCATCATTCAAAGATTTAGTGCCAAACATTTTAGAGACTTCTTCTTCTAGCACTTGAGCACAATTTTCCGTTCCATCATTCTCACGAAAGATATTAAAAAGATGAAGCGTATGAGGCAAACTCAATTCCATTTTTTTGTAATTTTCTTTTATAAACTAAACTAGTGATAAAAAAGAAACTAAAAGATTCGATTGCAAGATCTAAAGATATACCTTCAAGCACTCACCTCCCCGGCAACGGCGCCAGAAAAGAGCTTGATGTCTACTACACAACCTTCTTCTTGTAGACATTGTTGGGCCTCCAAGTGCAGAGGTTTGTAGGACGGTAGCAAATTTCTGCCAAGTGGATGACCTAAGGTTTATCAATCCGTGGGAGGCGTAGGATGAAGATGGTCTCTCTCAAGCAACCCTGCAACCAAATAACAAAGAGTCGCTTGTGTCCCCAACACACCCAATACAATGGTAAATTGTATAGGTGCACTAGTTCGGTGAAGAGATGGTGATACAAGTGCAATATGGATGGTAGATAAAGGTTTTTGTAATCTGAAAATATAAAAACAACAATATAACTAATGATAAAAGTGAGCGTAAACGGCATTGCTATGCTAGGAAACAAGGCCTAGGGTTCATACCTTCACTAGTGCAAGTTCTCTCAACAATAATAACATAATTGGGTCATATAACTACCCCTCAACATGCAACAAAGAGTCACACCAAAGTCACTAATAGCGGAGAACGAACAAAGAGATTATTGTAGGGTACGAAACCACCTCAAAGTTATTCCTTCTGATCAATCTATCACAGAGTTCGTACTAGAATAACACCTTAAGACACAAATCAACCAAAACCCTAATGTCACCTAGATACTCCAATGTCACCTCAATTATCCGTGGGTATGATTATACGATATGCATCACACAATCTCAGATTCATCTATTCAACCAACACAAAGAACTTCAAAGAGTGCCCCAAAGTTTCTACCGAAGAGTCAAGATGAAAATGTGTGCCAACCCCTATGCATAAGTTCATGAGGTCACAGAACTCGCAAGTTGATCACCAAAACATACATCAAGTGGATCACGTGATATCCCATTGTCACCACAGATAAGCACATGCAAGACATACATGAAGTGTTCTCAAATCCTTAAAGACTCAATACGAAAAGATAACTTCAAAGGGAAAACTCAATCCATTACAAGAGAGTAGAGGGGGGAGAAACATCATAAGATCCAACTATAATAGCAAAGCTCGCGATACATCAAGAGCGTGCCCAATCAAGAACATGAGCGAGAGAGAGAGAGAGAGAGAGAGAGAGAGAGAAATCAAACACATAGCTACTGGTACATACCCTCAGCCCCGAGGACGAACTACTCCCTCTTCGTCATGGAGAGCGTCAGGATGATGAAGATGGCCAACGGAGAGGGATTCCCCCCTCCTCCGGCAGGGTGCCGGAACGGGTCTAGATTGGTTTTCGGTGGCTACAGAGGCTTCTGGCGGCGGAACTCCCGATCTATTCAGCTCTCCAATGTTTTAGGGTATATGGACATATATAGGTGAAAGAAGTTGGTCAGGGGAGCCACGAGGGGCCCACGAGGGTCGGGGCCGCCCAGGGGGGTAGGGCGCGCCTCCCTGCCTCATGGCTTCCTTGAAGCTTCCCTGACGTCTACTCCAAGTCTCCTGGATTGCTTCCGTTCTGAAAATAACTCTCCCGAAGGTTTCATTCTGTTTGCACTCCGTTTGATATTCCTTTTCTTCGAAACACTGAAATAGGCAAGAAAACAGCAATTTGGGCTGGGCCTCCGGTTAATAGGTTAGTCCCAAAAATAATATAAAAGTGTTTAGTAAATCCCATAAACATCCAAAACAGATAATATAATAGCATGAATACTTCATAAATTATAGATACGTTGGAGACGTATCACCAGACTATATGATTTTGTGCGGATAAACTTTCTTTGGCCATGTTATTTTGAGAAGACATGATTATTTTGTTAGTATGCTTGAAATATTATTGTTTTTATGTCAATATTAAACTTTTATTTTGAATCTTATGGATCTGAATATTCTTGCCACAATAAAGAGAATTACATGGATAAATATGTTAGGTAGCATTCCACATCAAAAATACTGTCATTTACCTATTCGAGGACGAGCCGGAATTAAGCTTGGGGATGCTTGACACGTCTCCAATGTATCTATATTTTTTGATTGTTCCATGATATTATATTATCCATCTAGGATGTTTTATATGCATTTATATGCTATTTTATATGATTTTTGGGACTAACCTATTAACCTAGAGCCCAGTGCCAGTTTTTGCTTTTTCCTTGTGTTTGAGTTTTACAGAAAAGGAATACCAACGGAGTCCAATTAACGTGCCAATTTTTAATGATTTTTATGGGCCAAAAGAAACCCCTGGTGTAAAAGAGTTGGGCCAGAAGAGTCCCGAGAAATCCACGAGGGTGGAGGGCTTGCCCTTCCCCCCTAGGCGCGTCCCCCTATCTCGTGGACGACTCGGAGACCCCCTTGACGTGAGACTGACGCCAAAAATTCCTATAAATACAGAAACCCCCGAAGAGAAACCTAGATCGGGAGTTCCGCCGCCGCAAGTCTCTATAGCCACAAAAAACCAATCGGGACCCTATTCCGGCACCCTGTCGGAGGGGGGATCAATCACCAGTGATCATCTTCATCATCCCGGCGCTCTCCATGATGATGAGGGAGTAGTTCACCCTCGGGGCTGAGGGTATGTACTAGTAGCTATGTGTTTGATCTCTCTTTCTCTCTCTCCCATGTTCTTGATATGGCACAATGTTGATGTATCGCGAGCTTTGCTATTATAGTTGGATCTTATGATGTTTCTCCACCTCTATGTCCTTGTGATGAATTGAGTTTTCCCTTTGAAGTTATCTTATTGGATTGAGTCTTTAAGGATTTGAGAACACTTGATGTATGTATTGCATATGCTTATCTGTGGTGACAATGGGATAATCACGTGATCCACTTGATGTATGCTTTGGTGATCAACTTGTGAGTTATTTGACCTTGTGAACTTATGCCTAGGGGTTGGCACACGTTTTTGTCTTGACTCTCCGGTAGAAACTTTGGGGCACTCATTGAAGTTCTTTGTGTTGGTTGAATAGATGAATCTGACATTATGTGATGCATATTGTATAATCATACCCGTGGATACTTGAGGTGACATTGGAGTATCTAGGTGACATCAGGGTTTTGGTTGATTTGTGTCTTAAGGTGTTATTTTACTACTAACTCTAGGGCTGTTTGTGACACTTCTAGGAATAGCCCAATGGATTGATCGGAAAAAATAACTTTGAGGTGGTTTCGTACCCTACAATAATCTCTTCGTTTGTTCTCCGCTATTAGTGACTTTGGAGTGTGTCGGTGTACAAAAGTAGGGGCTATTCTTTTGACCCCTTTACTTGTGCGCGGGCAGCCAGAGCCGCGCGCCACAGCCATGCTTAGTAGGGCAGAGGAGGGACGCCGGAGAGAAGCCCAAACACGAGACAACCAAGGCAACGCCAAGACCAAAAGCGCAGGAGAGCAAGAGGGCGAAGTGGACTCCCTCGGCAAGATCCTAATCTTCATCAAGATCATAAACATGTGAGATCAGATGAAGAACAGAAGACGGCGACCCTCGGCGGGATCCTAGCTGAGGAAATCCACAAGACCCCTGGCAAGACCCTTGCCGGGGACAACTGCAACACCACAGCAGCACCCTTGCCGGGCCCCCGGCAAGACCCTTGCCGAGGGCATCAGCAGGGCCACTGCCAGGCCCACGCTAGCCAAGACTCCACCACTGCCCCCAAGCAGCTGCTAGCTCAACCAGCTGGGCAGGCACCTGCGTGGCGATGGGCGGCCTCTACACCGACTTAGCAAGCACCTGCGTGGAGGCATGCGACCCTTCATGAAGGCTCCACCACCGCGCCAGCCCAGCAGACAGCCAATGTGGCGCCATGATGCCTCATCAGCTCGGACGCGTGTCGAGGCCAGGCGAGGTGGCGACAGCTGGGACGTGCTTCCCTAGCGTCCCGGATAAAGCAAGGAGGGCACATCGGCAGCGCATTAAATGTGTTTGTCCGACTGTAACACCCACGATGCGGCTATTCTCCCACGTGTCAGAGCACAACTTAGAGGCATAACCGCATTGTAGGCATGTCGCAAGAGGGGTAATCTTTAAACATCCCATGTACTGTATTAGAAAGAGATAAAGAGTTGGCTTACAATCACCACTTCACACAATACATAAATATAGCATTACATCATCCAGAATACAATCAAGGTCCGACTACATAACCAAAATAAAGACAACCCAAAATGCATAAGATCCCCGATCGCCCCAACTGGGCACCACTACTGATCGTCTGGAAAGGAAACATAGTAACGTCCTGAGTCCTCGTCGAACTCCCACTTGAGTTCGGTCGCATCCCCTGGAATGGCATCATCGGCACCTGCATCTGGTTTTGGAAGTAATCTGTGTGTCACGGGGACTCGGCAATCTCACACCCTCGCGATCAATACTATTTAAGCTTATGGGTAGGAAAAGGTATGTGAGGTGGGGCTGCAGCAAGCACTAGCATATATGGTGGATAACATACGCAAATGAGAGTGAGAAGAGGAGCAAAGCACGGTCGATAAACTATGGTCAAGAAGTGATCCTAGAACTACTTACGTTCAAGCATAACATGAGACCGTGTTCTCTTCCCGGACTCCGCCAAAAAGAGACCATCATGGCTACACACGCTGTTGATGCATTTTAAATTAAGTTAAGTGTCAAGTTTTCTACGATCGGATATTATCAAATTCCCATCTGCCCATAACCGCGGGCACGACTTTCGAAAGTTCAAATCCCTGCAAGGGTGTCCCAACTTAGCCCATCACAAGCTCTCACGGTCAATGAAGGATATTCCTTCTCCCAGGACGACCCGATCAGACTCGGAATCCTGGTTAAAAGACATTTCGACAATGGTAAAACAAGACCAGCAAAGCCGCCCGATTTGCCGACAAATCCCGATAGGAGTCGCATGTATCTCATTCTCAGGGCACACCGGATGAACACTACGTACAACTAAAACCAACCCTCAAGTTTCCCCGAGGTGGCGCTGCAAGTGGCTCTGTTTTGGACCAACACTCAGAGGAGCACTGGCCTGGGGGTTTAAAATAAAGATGACCCTTGAGTCCACGGAACCCAAGGGAAAAAGGCTTAGGTGGAAAATGGTAAAACTAAGGTTGGGCCTTGCTGGAGGAGTTTTATTCAAGGTGAACTGTCAAGGGGTTCCCACTATAACCCAACCGCGTAAGGAACGCAAAAATCAAGGAACATAACACTGGTATGACGGAAACTAGGGCGGCAAGAGTGGAACAAAACACCAGGCATAAGGCCGAGCCTTCCACCCTTTACCAAGTATATAGATGGATTAAAGTAAACAAGATAATGTGATGATATCCCAAACAATAAACATGTTCGAACAAGGAACAAACTCCAAGCTTCATGTGCATCTAGCAACGCTATAAGAGGGGCTAAGCAAAGCGGTAACATAGCCAAACAACGGTTTGCTAGGACAAGGTAGGTTAGAGGATTGACATGGCAATATGGGAGGCATGAAAAGCATGTGGTAGGTATCACGGCATAGGCATAGAAATAGAGCGAGCAACTAGCAAGCAAAGATAGAAGTGATTTCGAGGGTATGGTCATCTTGCCAGCAAAGTTCTCCGAGTTGACGTAAGCTTGATCCTCGTAAGCGTACTCAATGGGTTCCTCGATCACGTACTCGTCTCCTGGCTCTACCCAAGGCAAGAACACAAGCAACGGAAACACAATCAACCACGATGCAATGCGCAAGCAACATGATGCAAAACATGGGATGATAAGTGGGCTGTGATATGCAATGCATATGCGTGCTCCGGAAGGAAAAGATTGAACTAGGCCTCAACTTGCCAAACCAAGAGTGCCGCTGGAAAGATGAGTTGATTTCGGTTGAAATTGATATAAAGATCACCGGAATCGGATGCACGGTTTGCAAATGGCAAGCAAAACAAGAATGGCACAAATCTGCGATCAACAACACGATGCCATTTAAAATGCAACAAGAAACTAAGCTACTGCACTCTAACATAGCAACAAAGCACATGGCAGTGATCTACTCAAGATGCTTGACAAACGATGAACACTGAGCTACAGCTAAATCACACAATAGCAGGTTCAAACAAGCATGGAAAAAGTGCAAAAGATATCAGCTTCATCGACTTAGTGAAAATAACAACATGCCAGGAATTAACATCAGGAAGCAAAGTTTAGAGCAAGATAACAACATGCTATAGGATCAGATCTTAGCAATGCAAGGCATCGAATGCATCTACTCAAAGCATATAACAAAAGTCCCTTACTGACCGTAAGCCAAAAGGATCAAAAAATATGATGGCACCCATGTAAACATAGAAAGTTTCGTTAACAGATTCACACTTAGCAGAAAACTGGATATGGCAAAAACAGAGTTATGAAGGCATGTTTGCAAGCTCGATGCACTCGCCACAAGGCATTCCATGACAAACTAAGCATACACCCAGCACGAAGACATGATCAAGAAGATAAACATGGCAAGAACAAGATTGATTCATGCTAGGGTACTCCATAATTGCAAAAAAGGACATGGATGGATAGAGCATAACCATATGTCAAAATCATCCTTACTGAACATACTCAAAAGAAGCATGGATCACTCTGTAGCAACATGAATACATGGCATTGAAATAACAGCAGGGAAAAGACTTAGTGAAAATCTAAGTCCCTGAAATCAGCAATAACACGGGAGCTACTTTGCATGCTTGTTTCACTCATCAAAGTGCACAAAGAGACATGGAATAAATACTAGCATGTAGCAGGGAAGAAAATGAAACTAACCATGGGACAAACACCTACATAGCATGATTGAAATAAATCACACAAAAATGACAAAACAGCCTCATGATGCAAAAAGCCATGTACATGAACTTGCTCAAATGCAAAACCAAAGCTACCAATGGATTGGTGGGATTTTTCTACCCCAAAAACATATATAATATGTTAGTGTTGCTGTAGAGAAATCCCCACAAATGTTCTAAGATGCAAACTGCCTAAAAAGGAAATAGACAGAAAAAGGAAATATCCTAAAACGGAAACGTCCCGATCTGGACTTACCAGATAAGGAAAGGCCCGAAACGGGAAGACCCAAAATGGAAAAATGTCCGTTGGGTCAAAAACAGGTGCGTGAGGATGACATGTGGGCCCGTGGGTCCACGTGTCAGGTGAGTGTGTGTGGGGTGCACATGAGAGACTGGCAAGGGGGCCTGGCGGGACGTGAGGCTGACCGGTGGGCCCGGCTTGGGCCCACGGGATGGTGACGCACGCGTGTGGGAGCAGGGGAAAACAGAGGAGGGGTCGGCGGCGACAGAACGCGGCGGGGAGCCTCGCCGGAGTTGCTCCGGTGGCCCTATGGCACGGCAGAGAGGCACAAAAGGATCACAGGAAGATCCCACATTCCCGGGTGCCGCTAGCCACACCGGGCGACGATGGAGTCGATGCCGCCGACGAGCTACAGAGGCGGCGACGAGCACGGAGGAACGAGGCGAGGCGATGGACTAACGGGTCCGCAAGAGCTCGACTCAGACACGCGCGGCACTAGGAATCTCCTAGACATGACAAAAACGGCGAAGGGTGCCCGGAGCATCTCATTTGCGCGAGGTCCGGTGGCGGCGCGATCGGGCGCGAGCAGCTAACAGCGACGGAGCGCACAAAACGAGGGGGAAAAGGGAAGGGGAAGGAGCGCAATCTCACCATGAACATGACGGGGTGCTCGGCTTGGCGTGGAGTGGACGGAGACGGCGGTGAGGCGCAATGAACAGCCGCGATGGCCGAAGTCGAAGATGAGGAAGAAGACGACGCAGTGACTGGTCCGGGCTCCACGTAGTCGACGTTGTGGACGTAGACGATGGCGGGGAAGATGAAGGACATGGCAGGCAAGGCCAGAGTCGACGATGAGCATGCCGGCGACGAGGACGCGCTCTCAGATGCGCATGGGAACGGCTGAAACCTATGGATCCGGAGTGTTTGGTGGCCTGGCGGCGGCAGGGAGAGGGAGAGGGAACCCTAGGGGGTTAGGTAGGGCAAGGAGGGAGAGCTAAAAGGGCCCAGGGCGACGAGGCGAAGCTCGCGCGCTCTCGTGCTCGCGGTCCCCATGGCGACGGCGAGAGGAGAGGGAAAAGGTGGGTGCGCGCTACAGGGAGGCACCGACAGGTGGGGCTGAGTCGGCCACGTGGCAAGAGGCTAGCGGGGGTGTGCGAGCGAGCGGGTGGGAAAAGGAGGGAGAGGGGGCCGAGCGGGCTGGCTGGCGCGCTAGGCTCGCTGGCGCGGGGGCTAGCTGGGCCTGCATGGGAGGCCAAGGCCCAGTTGGGTGCTGCTGCTGCTGTTGCTCTGCTTCTCTTCCTTTTCTAATTTTCTTTAGACAGAAAAAACAAAAGGAAAAGCACAGGGAAATTGGGGAGGAGTTTGATTAGTATAAAATATCCTCATGATCCTGAATTTGTAGAGCATTTAATAAAATTGCTTTTGTAATTTTTAAAGGTAGAAAAATATTCCCAGTGTGAATAAAATTCAAACTTGATGCATTTTTGAACCCAACCAAAACAATTCTAAGAGATGTGAAATTTGGCAGGGGGGTTCAAGGAATGGTGCTAGAATTTTGGGAAAAATATGAGCATTAGAGGAGGAGGGTAGAGGTGCACTTGCCAAAGAAAGAAAAGAGGGGAAGAGGTGGTGATGAGTGAAGGGGAAGGATGATGCTTGGATTCCAAGGATCATACGACAAGCAACATGCTAAGATGAAGATGCACATGATGATGCCATGATGCAACCAGATGAACATGATATGAAATGCATGACAAGAATAAAACAAAACAAAGGCAAAAACCCAACCATGAGGGAATATCATAACTTAGAGCCGAAAAAGGCAAGAGTTGGAAAACAAATATGGTAAATTACATCCGGGGTGTTACATCCGACGGTCCCAGAGGATAGGATTGTCAACTATAGACCTTCCCACCTCCTGTGTGCCACTGTGGCAACCCCTTTTTCCTATAAAAGGAGGCCCGAGGTGACCAGGAGGGGGATTCGGCTCTTTTCGGCAAAGTTGCACCCCGTAGCTAGCTCAAGAACACAAGAACACTCGAATACAACCACCTAAGCACGACTAGGGTATTACGCATCTTCGCGGCCCGAACCTGGGTAAACGATCCGTGTGCTTCCTGTCAGACTCGCTCTTCGCATAACCTCACGCCCGCCAACCGTATAAGGGATCCCAGTGACCCATAGGTGTCGTTTCCACCTACATCTCTGGCGCGCCAGGTAGGGGGCGCAGTTGTGAGAATCTGGTCTGGTCGAGGCAGCGGATTCATTGTGGCCGTCGTTCCAAGGAAGAAGACGATTGAGCTTGGCGGCACCATCTGCGGATGCGGTGGACCCCCTGCAATGACAGAAAAGCTAAGTCATGCAAAACTTTAAGCAATTTCTTTTTATATATATGGTTATTATCCTCAAAGGTCCTGCCCTGTGTATGGAAAACCTGCACGCAAAGGGGCCCTTTTGCAATTGGCAACGCCCTTGTTCTATTTCGAGTCCGCTCAATAGCTCAAGTGGCCGCATCGAGAGTGGTAGGGTAGCCTTCCGCTATTGGCAACACTCTCGATTCTGACTCGAGTCAAGCTCGATAGTTCGAGCGGTCGCGTTGAGAGCAGTAAGGTGGCTCACCTGGCAGCAAGCACACACGGTAGGCTATTGGGATCCGTCCTCAAGGCGCCATGCCCTGGGTTACGCGCCGGCAAGCCTACCCGATTAACGTAGGGTGGACATACAAAGGGGGATCAAATAGGACAATAACATGCATCGTTTTCAAAAGTACTGCATAAGTTATATTACATCAATTGTTGTTGCAGTTCTAACTAAAGATATAAATTGTCTTGGCCATGAACCTATAACGGTAATGAGAAACAGGGTGCCTAATCCCGGCGCCGGCCCTCCACCCTCTCGATTCCGCCAATTCAGCTGATGATGGGCATGATATGCTCCTTGAGCGTCGCGAGGTCTGCATCCTCCGCCAAGCTCTCCAGCGCGGCGTCAAAGTCGACATTGGGGTTCCAGTGCGCCACCTTGGTGAGAACCTTGGTCATGGCAACCCGGCAAAGCCTCCGGGACTCATCGGCCAAGGAGGCCACCCGATTGGAGTGGAGCTGCTCCAGGGCCCCGAGGACGCCCTCGAAGACGATGGTTAGCTTGGCGTTGGGGCTCGCGTTATGCTCCGGGGTATAGCTCACGTTTGGCATCCCTATGGTAGCCAGCTGCATGCTGATCCTGCCGGCGATGCCTTCGAGGCGCCCGATCCAGCGGCTCTCGCCTTCCACGAAATCCTTGTGGTTGGCGACTTTTTTCTTCCGCAGCTGCCTCTCAGCCTCCAGATCCTTGGCCAGGGTCTCCTCCCGGGTTTTGGCCTCTGAGAGCATCCCCTCAAGACCCTCTAGCTTCAGCTTGAGGTCTTTGATGGAATTGTTGACCTCGAAAAGCTGCCCGGCCTTGTCGAGGACTGCACCATGCGCCTCAACCAGGGCACCGTTGAGCGTGTCCTTCTCCTTGGACAGGTTCAGGACCTGGCCCTTTAGCTCGTCCCGCTCCACCTCCAGCTCCTTCGCCTTGCCGGCGTGAACCAGAGCCTGGGCATCGAGTGCATCCCTATGCCTCTTCTCTAGCTCCTGGGTCCGCTGCACGACGAGCTTCTCCACCTCATCATCCTTGCCACGGAGCGTTGCGGCAAGCTTCTCCTCACGCGCGGCAAGATCCTCCTGCTGGGAGTTCAGTGCGGCCTGATGCTGGGCTCGAGCGGCCTTGGTTGCAGCGGCTAGGTTCTTCGTCGTCTCCTTGGCCTTCTCGATGTCGGCCCGCTCCATGGTGAGCTCCACCTCGCGCTTAGCCAGCTCACCCCGGGCGGCCTTCACTTCCTCACAGGCTTGGCGGTACCAAGTTTGCGCCTCGAGGACACGTCCCTTGAGGTCCACCTCCGCCTTGTCCACCGTTGCCATCCAGGACTTGGCCTTGTCCAGGCAGGCGCGGTGGAGCACCTGGAGCTTCCGAAAGCTGGCGCCCATGGCCTGGAGAAGCCGCTCCTCCTGAGAACCATCACCACAGGCGCTTGGCTCGTCGACGACCTCGAGCCCGGCGGCAGCAAGCACCTCCTTGTCGAACACCTCTCCCTCGATGGGCGCCCTGGAGGTCCACGCCCCTGGAAGTTGGACGAAAAGATCGTTGCTCACCTTCAGATAACTGCTGGAGCCAGAGGCAGTGGAGGAGGAAGGCTGGTCATCGACCACCTCCTCCTCGGTAGCAGACTTGCCGGCCTCCTCGGCAGTAGCCTTGCCGGGCTCCCCGGCAGGCCCCATTGGCGGCATCCTCCGCAGCACCCCTGGCGGCCTCCTCGGTGGCGATCTTCTTGGCCTCCGCCTCGGCAGCCTTGGGGACATCCTCGATGACAGTGTCTATGTCCTCCTGGCCCGTCGAAGAAGGATCTGGATATCAAGAAGGGGATGAAGCGAAACCAAGACCAAGATTCAGAAAGAAGAGAAAAGAAAAGGGACGAAAGGCGAGTGGCTTACTTGTGCCGGCCTGGGAAGAAGAGGCCCCCTCCCCGCCAACATCCGGCGCCGAGGTGTGGCCACCAGTGCCCAAGCTTTCCTCCTCCTCCTCCTCCATGTGCATGAGCTCGGTGCTTGGCGCCCTTTCCGGGGACACCCCTCGGGGCGGCGTGGTTGATGGAGGCGGCGTGCTGGGGGTAGCCCTCAGTGGCTCCTCCTGCTGCTATCCTCCTGTTGCGATCACGGCAAGGTCAGTAACAAGAATCGTACCCCCAACACGCGTTGACTAGGGGCAGGTGATGAGCTTACACTAGGGGCTGCTCCGGGTGCTGCTGTCCGGGCTACTCACCACCACCAGCGGTGTATCAAAAGTGCCTGTTGGGGGTTGGCCGCCCGCCAAAGACCTGGCCCTCTTCACCCTCTGGGCCAGTGTCTCCGTATCCCTGCCAAGATGAAGTCAAGTTAAGAAAAGAAGCACGGTCCGGAGGGACGGAGATGAGAAAAATCAACGCACTTACTCATCCTCCGTTTTTTCTTCCGCTGCCTTCCTCTTCCTCCTCGGGCTAAGAGACCTGAGGTCGAAGAAGACCTCCGTGTCATCGCTTGCAGGAGGAGGGGAAGTAGGTGGGGTTGGGGAATGCTTGGATGAAGAAGAGGCAGATGCCTTCTTCTTCGCCACCACGGCCTTCACCAATTTCTTCGCTACCGCGGCCCTTGTTTGGCGTGTGGATGTCTCCTGGGCATGATGAGGATGCACGGCCCTGCCGGGCCGAACCGGCTCGCCAGAGCTGGCCTGCCGCAGGACTCGCCCTTTCCCCGCGGCTGGGGGCTCGGCAGCTTCAGCCTCCTCCTCGGATGGCTCATCGTCATCGTCTCCAATAAGAGAGGCCCCGGTGCCGGCACTGCTAGATTCCCAAGTGGACTCCGCCCACTGGGCGAGCTCCTTCTCCTCTGTGGCTGCCGCGGCTTTGTCCTCCACGCCGCTGGCACTGCCAGCCTCCTTGGCGAGCTCCGCCTCCGCTGTCCTGGCGGTGATGTAGTCCAGCTCTGCCTGGTTGGTGTCCTGGACGAGCCACAGCTCGTCGCGGATGTACTTCTCCTCCAGGGTGTCAAAAAACTCCTGCACTTGATCCTCTGGTGGCTCGGACCAATTTGGGACGAGGCCGTGCACGTTGAACTCTGGCATCATGGTGATGATGTCGCTTCGGCGCGAGTTATTGCTCAGCGGGACCACCCTTGCTGACAACCCAAACAAGGGCCCCTTGGTGACCTTGCCGGCCTTCGCGGCCTTGCTAGACCTCTCGGCCATGCCGTCGCGGTGCATGTCGAGCTGGAAGAGCCGCTGTCAGAAGTGAGCATGTTCCAACATGGTGAAGTTGTGGTCGGGGCCAGGGCAGAGTCGCATGATGTCCGCCGCGTCCGTGAAGAGCCAGGCCGGCCTCCCCTTGTTATCAGTGGAGCTATTCGGCAGCGGATGAAATCCACCGTGATCATCTCAAGGGTCAGTCCGGCCTCGGTGAGGCAAAGAATCCTGGTGGTGGCGACCGTGAGCTTCACGACGTCGGCATCGACACTACTCCAGTCGTTTCGCAAAACGGCGGCGCCTGGCGAACCCGGCAGAATTCTTGTGGATCCTCCTCTTCAACCCAGCACCACCGGCCCCGCCACACCTCCCACCTCTCCTTATGAGTGCCCTCCGGTTATGTCCCCTTGGACCTCGGGATCCAGGCGACACAACCGGAGATGGCGCCTCCCTGCTGGATCCGAGGGAAGAAGTAGTGGTGGAAGAGCGTCGTGTTGGGATGCACTCCGCCGAAGCCCTCATAGAGATGGGCAAAAAGATCCATGCATGCCGCGGCATTTGGGGTGAAATCCAGGAGGTGGAAGCCGAAGTTATGCATGATGTCATTGAAGAAATCAGAGAAGGGGGCAGAGGCCGCAGGAGAAGTAATCGACGAAGAACAGATACCGATTCGGGGCGGCTTTGCCGCAGTTGGCGGGATGACGCATGTGGCGGGATGCCCCGTCGTTTCTCCCCTCGTCTTGACTCCCCCCCCACAGTGGCCTGAAGTTATCCTGGAGGTCGGCTGCGTCGACCGTCAAGGGAAAGTAGGCGAGCTCCATCCGCCACGTCGGCAACTCATTCTCCGGCGGCTCCGCCCCTCCAGCGTTCTTGGCCGCTACTTTGCCCTTGCTAGTCTTGGGTGCCATGGCGGCTGCGAAAGGTGGAAGTGAAAGGGCAGCAAAAATGCAGCGGCGGCGAGCAAGGGCTTGAGGAGGAAGAAGGAAGGAACGGCGACTCTAAGATTGGAGAAGACACAGGGGGTAAATGAGCCGCGCGCCCGCGGTCGTTCCTTTTTACGGGGAAGGCGCGGGCCACCTCTTTACCATGATGTGATGCATGCGCACGGAAACCACCCCACGCATGACCCCCACGTCACGCGCGACCCTCCATGTCGCACATTCAACGCAGGTCGTGGGTAAGCGCAGCGGACGAGAAGTAACTGCGGTAAAATCCGCCCCACCTGCCCGTGCACCATTCTGGGCCTAGCCCAACAACGCGTCGCACTTATGTGTGGCCCAGGCCCGGGGGCTCCTGTCGGTATGCAAAAGTAGGGGCTCTTCTTTTGACCCCTTTACTTGTGCACGGGCAGTCAGAGTCGCGCGCCACGACCACGCTTAGTAGGGCAGAGGAGCGAAGCCGGAGAGAAGCCGAAACACGAGACAACCAAGGCAACGCCAAGACCAGAAGCGCATGAGAGCAAGAGGGCGAAGTGGACTCCCTCGGCAAGATCCTTGCTGAGGAAGCCTCCGCAGCCCCGACAAGAGCCTTGCCGAGGCAACTTGCCCGATGCTAGCGGAGTGAGCCACCCTTGAGCCCACAGGCTCCAACCCAACCAACTACAATGGAACCAAGGCTCGGGAGGCGCCTCTATGGTGGCATGCAAATCTTCGTCAAGATCATAAACATGTGAGATCAGATGAAGACCAGAAGACGGCAACCCTCGGCGGGATCCTAGCCGAGGAAATCTACAAGACCCCCGGCAAGACCCTTGCCGGGGACAACTGCAACGCTATAGCAGCTCCCTTGCCGGGCCCCGGCAAGACCCTTGCCGAGGGCATCAGCAGGGCCACTACTAGGTCGGTGCCAGCCAAGACTCCACCATTGTCCCCAAGCAGCTGCTATCCCAACAAGATGGGCACGCACCTACGTGGCAATGGGCGGCCTCTACACCTACTCAGCAAGCACCTGCGTGTCGGCATGCGACCCTTCATGAAGGCTCCACCATCGCGCCAACCAAGCAGCCAGCCAACGTGGCGCCATGATGCCTCATCAGCTCGGACACGTGTCAAGGCCAGGCAAGGTGGCGACAGCTGGGACGTGCTTCCCTGGCGTCCCCGATAAAGCAACGAGGGCACGTCGGCAGCTCATTAAATGTGTTTGTCCGATGGTCCCAGAGGATAGGCTTGTCAACTGTAGACCTTTCCACCTCCTGTGTGCCACTATGGCAACCCCTTTTTCCTATAAAAGGAGGCCCGAGGTGACCAGGAGGGGGATTTGGCTCTTTTGGGCAAAGTTGCACCCCGTAGCCAGCTCAAGAACACAAGAACACTCAAATACATCCACCTAAGCAGGACTAGGATATTACACATCTTCGCGGCCCGAACCTAGGTAAATTATCTGTGTGCTTCCTGGCAGACCCGCTCTTCGCACTACCTCGTGCCCGCCAACCATAGAAGGGATCCCAGTGACCCCATAGGTGTCGTTTCCACCAATAGAGTGACTCTTTGTTGCATGTTGAGGGATTGTTATATGATCCAATCATGTTATCCTTGTTGAGAGAACTTGCACCAGTGAAAGTATGAACCCTAGGCCTTGTTTCAACGCATTGCAATACTGTTTCGCTCACTTTTATCATTAGTTACCTTGCTGTTTCTATATTTTCAGATTACAAAAACCTATATCTACCATCCATATTGCACTTGTATCACCATCTATTCGCCAAACTAGTGCACCTATACAATTTACCATTGTATTGGGTGTGTTGGGGACACAAGAGACTCTTTGTTATTCGATTGCAGGGTTGTTTGAGAGAGACCATGTTCATCCTACGCCTCCCATGAGTTGATAAACCTTAGGTCATCCACTTGAGGGAAATTTGCTACTGTTCTACAAACCTCTGCACTTGGAGGGCCAACAATGTCTACAAGAAGAAGGTTGTGTAGTAGATATCATATGACGACTAAAACATGACGACATTGTTGTTTAGTTGTACTTATATTTGGCTATGAAACTTGAATTGGATAACATAGTTTGTTGTTGGACTGTAATTTGCTCGACGTCTTCGATTGGGAACAAAGCTGACTCGACAGGGCCTCTGCTAATTTATTTATTTATTAGCAAAATGGCCTCTGCTATTTACTTATTTATGAGCAAAAGGGGATACCCCCGATTTCCGTTAATAGAAATCATTAGATGTTCACAACACTATGCCCAACCTGCTAAACAGGTTTCATTCATTACTAGTTTCAGCAAAGTGGCCATGTCATAGCCACTGAATACATCATGAGTGCTACATGCACTACAAATAAAGAGACAATCATCCTACAAAGCACATCGGTTTTGCCCATTATATTCACAAGCTCTTTCATCTCCTCGTTGTTGTCAAGGCCGTTCAGCAGCTGTTGCTTGGCCATGATTAGAGGAACTGCATCGTTAACCTTCTGCTCTGCACCTTCCTCTTCAGACGTTCCTTCAGTTACTTGCCCAACACCCCAACCTGTTGGTATTGGGATTCCTTGGCTAACCAAATAATCAGCATAGTTGCACTCTCCCACATTAGCAACTTACCAAAAATACAAATCACACGAATCTTCCCTTTTCTGTGTGAATCAAATTGGAAGATCATCAATGAAACTATTAAAAAAATCAGCAACTGAAAGTAGGAGAACAACACTTAAACATATTATTACTCTGTGATTCGGGTATTTGTAGAAGACTCGGCCAGGGTTGAGGATTGTGGTTGAGACGTGACGCATGACTCTGCGTGATTTGTAGTAGTCGCACCACAGCAACGGCAAGAGGTTGCGATGAGCAACCGGTTGTGGTGCGTGTGCCGGTGGGGGTGTGATGAGACCCACAAGCGATGGTGCGGGTGGCGAATTGGGCATACCTGGTTGTTGCCTGCTGAAGAGCAGGTGGACGAGCAGCTAGAGGGCATGGTTGCTGTAGCTAGAGCTTCTGATGCTAGCCAGAGTAAGTAGAGAAGAGGAGAAGCGAACGTTGGATTACTTGCAGAGTAGCATAGCACCATATATAGTCATTGTCTAGGTTTGGATTTGAACCAGCTATAGGAGAACGTCTCTCTTTTTTCTAAAACTCAGCAACGTCTCGTTACTGGTACACTAGCTTGTTATGTATGCCTTCTAAAGTCTTTGATTTTATTTCCTTTTTGTGAGGAATGAAGGAGGACAAAATTGAGAGTTCTTGGGACTCGAACCCAAGACCTCTCGATTGAAAACCAAGGGTGCTAGTCACTTATGTGGCGAGCGTTCCCTGGGAGGAGGACGGCAGACAAACGCATTTTCCTCGCAGTTTTAGTTGTGATGCAAGATCGAATGGTCGTAGTGGTTGGGAATATTATCAGGAGGACGAGCCTAGTTTTTCTTTTCTTCCTATATATAAAAAAGTATGCTACTTGGTGTCGGCTTAGTCAACAAACGATTGTGCCAACCTTGACTGTTGGATTGACATTCAACGTCTGTCGTGTTTCTTCATTCTCTTCTTCCTCCAGCCGCCAAAGCCAAACCAGCGCCGGTGGGACCGCCTGCTCCCGCCTCCCACGGTTCGATGTGCTTCCGTGCACACATCGTGGCCACATCGTACCCTAAAACTCTACGCATCTTCCCCGACTCCTGTTCGTTCCCGTTTGAGGCCTCACCATCGTCCTCCGCCTTCCTTCGCTCACCGCGGCGCCACCCTCCGGTGTTGTGAACATGGTCAAGAACCGAGAGGAATAAGGAGATGACTGTAGATGGTGAGGATGATACTAGGGACCCAGCAGCGCACGTAGTAATTTTGTTTTTGCGGGACGGAGAAGGGTAGCAACTGGGTTGTGCGACAGCTGTGGCCCGTGTAGCCCAGGCTTTTATTTCATATGTTTACAACATGACCAACCCAGTTTGTTTTTTTCCTTTCTGAAAATGGCTAGGCCAGCTATTTTGGTTTTTGTAGAATAACCAACGTATGCCTACTTGCTTTTCTACGCCCTGCTGGGCCGAAAATATTTCAAGACGAGGAGGGATGCATTCGGGCTTGCCCAGAAAATGGGTTATAAGTAATAAAAATGTGTTATAAGTAATAATAAATGGGCTGCAAAATGAAAAAAATACAGCAAACAGGCAATTAGTTCCAAAATACTTTTTTCTTTCAGATTTTGATATTTTAAATTTCATTTTTTTGTGCGGGTAAAATTTCATTGGATCTAAATTAAGGTATGTTTAGTTTTTAAATTAATTTGAATCTGGCTAGAAATTTTGGGTTGTATTCTGTTTGGGACAGATTCGGAGGCTGACTTGTGGGTCTACTAGGTTGACGTGTACGAAAGGCTTTGTCAACTTAGTCCACAAACGATTCTAGCAGCAGTTACCGTTGGATGTTAATGCAAGGGCCATGTTGCTTCTTCAATATCTGATCTTCTTGCTCTAGTCTACCAAACCAGTGCCGGTGGGACTGCCTTCTCCCGCCTCCCATGGCCGGCTGTGCTGCCGAACAGGCCGCACAGCCCAACCCTACTCCATCACTGGCCAGGTCATTCCTCTACTCACCGACACCTCCTGTTATTTACCGGTGACGGCAGCCGAACCAATAAACCCTCGTAATCCCCACTAAGTGGGCAACCACTGCCGAGTCTTACCCAGCTCCATGTTGTTCCTCCCAGGCCTCGCCGTCGTCCACTGCCCAGGTCCTCTCGGCGCAGCATGGTCAACTTGGTCAACGAACGACATCCATCGGAAGTGGACTGTACGTGGAGAGGCTGATAGCTGGGTCCACGGCCGCACACAACGAAATGCCTCCTTATTATGCGCAAAATAATGATTCCTCCACCTGATAGCTAGGATCCACCGAAAGGGCTCTGTATTTCATGAAAAATGTTCCCCCCGCTGATAGCTCGGACCCACCAGCTATATATTCGCACGCAAGGAAGTGGCTCCTTATTATGCACACAAAAATGAATACTCCCCCTGGTAGTTGGGACCCACCATAGTGGGAGGCTGACTTGTGGGCTTACTAAGTTGATGGGAACGGAGGTCTTTGTCAACTTAGTCAATATGAAAGATTCTAGCTCCAGTAACCATACGATGTCCATCCAATGGCCGTAGTGCTTCTTCAACCTCTGGTCTTCTTGCTCCAGCCGCCCAAACCAGCGCCAGTCATGCTGCGTGCTCCTGCCTCACGTGGCTAGTTGTGCTGCCATGGAGGCCTCACTGCCGCCTACTACTCCCAATGTTGGCCAGGCCATTGCTCTACTCACCCACACCCCCTCTTATTCCGCGGCGACGGCAGCCTCACACCGCAGTCGAACCAGTGAACCCTCGTACTCCTCTCTACGTGGGTATCCACTGCCACGTCTTCCCCAGCTCCGCGTCATCCCCTTCCTAGTCCTCAATGTTGTCCACCGCCTTGCTGCTCTCGGCACGGCATGGTCAATGTGGTCAAGGAACGACTTCCATCAGAAGAGTATTGTACATGGAGAGCCTGCCATCTGGGTCCACGGCCGCAGCAAGGAAGTGCCTCCTTATTACGCGGAAAATAATGATTCCTCAACTTGACAGCAAGAACCCACCGGACGGGCCACCGTATTTCACGAAAAAGACGTTTCCCCCTAACTTCTGGGACCCACAAACTATATCTCCGCACGCAAGGAAGTGCCTGATAGTCGGGACCCACCTGGTCGAAGAGTATGTAGTGTTGTCACTCTGGTCGTGAACATGTACGTACATAATGGTCGATCAGTCTGTGTGAAGGCTGCAACGATGAACCATGGCTGAGTAAGGAAGGGCACATGTCATAGTAGAGGCGCACACGTAGCATGTACATGTACATACAGGTGGGGTCTCGAACGCCTACTCGCGCATACGTACTACCAGGGCTCGTGTACATGGAGACGCAGCAATGACATCCTATTCATAGGCAGCCAACCGACTGGGTCGGAACAGAGAAACTACTTCGTGTTCATCGGGAGCCAACTGGCTTAGACAGAATAGCCGATCTAAACGAGGCCTGGCTTACCGCAGAACGGGGGAAACGACCTTCTGTTCGACCAGCCACGGTCTAAACGGGATCCTGTTCATCGGGAGGGGTCTGGCGTACCGCAAAACGAAGGAAACGGACTTATGGTCGAATGCCTATGGTCGAAACAGGGTCCTATTGATCGGGAGGGGTGTGGCATACCGCGAAACGGAGGAAACAGACTTGTGTTGGAGCGCTATGGTCGAAACGGGAGTTCTATTCATCGTGAGGGTTGTGGCGCACCGCAAAACGGGACTCTATGGGCTACTGCTCATCTCCACCGTCGACCTCCTCCAGCCTCCAAGGGGTACTGTTCATCCACCGTCATCCTCCTCCAGCCTCCACCTGTGACTGTTCATCCACGGGCTCCTGTTCATCCAGCCTCCACCGCTCCTCCATCGGCTACGGTTCAACCATCCCTTTCCACGGGGTATTGTTCATCCAGCCCTTCACGGGCTACTATTCATCCAGCCCTCCACCGGCTACTGTTCAACCAGCCCTCCACGGGGTCCTATTCATCCACCCCCAACTGGCTCGATCGATCGGGGTCCTATTCATCTAGTGGCAACTGCCTCTACTACCATGGGGTCCTGCTCATCCAACCCGCCACCGGAAACTGGTCATCCACCCCCCCACAACGCTCACTGTTCATCAAGAGGAAGCAGGTTCGACCGACTTCAGTTAGTAGCAGTAGCGAAGGAATCGCTCGATCGGGTTCAGTTAACAACTAGGGATCGATCACTCGGGTTCAATAACGCGTAGCATGTAGTTCAATCGCTCGGGTTTAGTAGGTGAACGCCTCACTCGGGTTCAGTTAGAGCGGAACGCCTCGCACACAAGCGCGTACATGTACAAGAGAAACACGCAAACCTTCGTGCATTGCTCGGCCCCGACCACCCACCATAACCGGGAACTCCTAGATATTTTCCACGCACTCGCTTCTACAACGGTTTTTCCGTCATGGACAGCCCAAAGAATGTCATGCAGCTGCGTCTCCGGCCCGCCCAGGATGAAAAGCCCATTTTCTGTCATGATTTTTTGTCATAGAAGTAGGAGCCCACCACATATAGGATGAAAAGGCTGAAGTGTCATAAGCATGACAGAAAAAAATTTGGCCGGCCCAAAATGTCACGGATGTGTCTTTTTTTTGTAGTGCGTGCCCACTGCTTGAGCTCGCAATGAGAGGAGTGCAAGGATGCACCTCCGTCAATGCACATCACCTCAGTAGCTTTCTGAAACTTCTGTTCACTGGTCTCGTCATCCTCTTCTTCACTATCATCTTCCTTTTCCTTCTTGTCATGACCCCTGACGGGCTTCTCTTTCTGCTGATCAAGCTTGCCGTGGTATCCATAGCGGCCACATCTGCCTTTCCCACCAACACCATTCTGGCCTCTCTCCTTGTTGCGTCTTTCATACTCAGCCTTCTGCTTCTCAACCAACTATTCAACTTGCTTGCAATCTTGAAGATCATGACCCTTGGACCTATGAATCTTGCAGTATGGCCCGTCAGACTTGCCGGTTTTATCAGCAACCGCTGCCACCCGGGTGTCAGCACAAGTAGTAGTTTCCTTGCCGGGAGTCACGGTTTTTGCTTTCTTGCCTGCGCTAAGATCATCAGAGCCCTTGGCGGCCATCACTGCCTTCTCCTTTCGCTTCTTGTTGAACTTTATGTTCTTCTTTCTGGGGGCGGCAGGGTCGTCGTCGTCTTCTGAATCGACTTCGACACCAACCTCTTCCCCTGGAAGCCTTCTTCCTTCTTCTGCATGAGCGCACTTGTCCGCCAACGTGTCAAATTTGCTGACGGTATTGGGCAATCGAACATTCATCTTGGCCCTCATCCTGTGGTTGTGCACATTTGTGTGGAATGCGGCAATCACAGCTGCTGGGTGTATCTTTGGAATGTTACAGTACACTCGGCTGAACCTCTGAAATATTTTCCCAAAATTTCCCCTTATTTTTGTAGAAGGGTTTGCAGGTCACTTGGTTTCCCCGGTTCTTGATGGCCCCTGTAAAGGCGCCAACGAACTCGTTGCACAAGTCTGACCAAGAGGAAATGGAGTCCTCCAGCAAATGCATCAGCCAAGACCTCACATTTGGCTTGAGAGTCAGTGGGAAGTAATTGTCAAGCACTTTTTCATCTGTCCCCCCGCCCCCGGTGGCTTGAATAGCAATCATAGAGGTTCCCAAAAACTCTACCGGGTTTAGCTTCCCATCATACTTCTCTGGCAAGTCAGGTTTGAAGGTGCGGGATGATGGCCAATAGGCTTTCCGTAGCTCGCGAGTGAAGGCTGGGCATCCTACCTCATAAGGCAGGTACACGCCAACACTGGTCACGGGTTCATCGACATCGGCTCCATTACGCCTGTCTGACTGATGGCTCGTCTCGCTACGCTGCTCAGTGGTGACGCAGGCGTCTTCCTTCCTCCTGTCCCTCAATATTTGGCGTTGATCTTGCAGGAGTTGCGGATCATATGAGGCCATCGATGCCTCATCCTAATCATCAGTGTCCTGGGGTTGCTGAGTTTGCCATGGATACCCTTGGGTAGGTTGCCGTGGGGGACTACATCATGGGTGCGGTTCTCCCAACTTGGCCACCGGTGAGGGTCGTTGGCGATGCCTGCGGGCGCCGTGATGGCTCCACATGCGGCGACTCGTTGACCTCAGCAAATCCCAAGAGACTTTGGATGGTGGCTCTCCATTCATCCATCTTGTCTGCTGCTGGAGGAAAGTTCAGCAACAACTGAGCACTTGCCATTGCTTCGACCGCCATTCCTGGCAGGGCGTGGGAGGTAGAGCGCCACACCGCTCGACTTCTTGATGAGCTAGAAGGAGCTCTGATGGGCTCCTGCTTTCTTGGGACCATCACCAGGGGAGTCTGGTGCAACAGGAGCTATTCTTGATGGTCAGGCTCTTGGTTAGCTGGGCCTTCCCCATGCGAGTGCGATCGTTGTGGGTCAACGGTGTCGCTCGGGGCCTTGTCGCGCTCGCCCAGCATGGGATGATGCGCGCGCCCTGTCTCCGCCCCTCTATATAGTTCAGTCAGTGGATCTTGGCCCACACCGGAGCGGGCGTCGAGGTCGCGTTGGTTGAGCTTACTAGTGGGGCAAAGAGGAGGAAGCTAGGCGTCTCCACCACCCGCACCAGCGAAAGAATAATGATCAACATGTTGAAGGGGTTGGGCCGCTCCCGCGATCACAGCCCCTGCTCCAGTTGCAGTGGGAGTGTTAGCAGCACCGCTCGTAGCATCTGCCCCGCCAGCCACAGCTGTGAAGTCCGCAGCACCTGCAGCAGCGTGGTACGAAGCCTTCGAGGCGGAAGGATGCGTCGCTGCTCTGTGTAGGATCGAAAGTATGTCTAGAGGGCGCTGATTAGACTACTTGACCAAATAAATATCTAGCATTTTCCCAATTTTAAGTCTTGGAAGATTTTAGCAACTTATCACAAGTCAAGCAATCAACATACACATGCAATTCTAAGAGTATAGCAGCGGAATGTAAATCATTGCATATGAAGGTAATGGGCGAAGTTTGGAGGGAGCAAACGCAATGTAGACACGGAGATTTTTTGGCGCGGTTCTGATAGGTGGTGCTATCATACATCCACGTTGATGGAGACTTCAACCCACAAAGGGTAACGGCTGTGCAAGTCCACGGAGGGCTGCACCCACGAAGGGTCCACGAAGAAGCAACCTTGTCTATCCCACCATGGCCATCGCCCACGAAGGACTTGCCTCACTAGGGTTGATCTTCATGAAGTAGGCGATATCCTTGCCCTTAAAAACTCCTTGGTTCAACTCCACAATCTTGATGGAGGCTCCCAAGTGACACCTAACCAATCTAGGAGACACCACTCTCCAAATGGTAATATATGGTGTGTTGATGATGAACTCCTTACTCTTGTGCTTCAAATGATAGTATCCCAAACACTCAACTCTCTCTCACAGATTTGGATATGGTGGAAAGATGATTTGACTAGAAAGCAACTCAGGGAGGCTAGAGATCAAGATTCTTGTGGTTGGATTGGAATGTCTTGGTCTCAACACATGAGTAGGTGGTTATCTCTCAGAAAATGAATGGTGGAAGTGTAGGCACGTTCTGATGGCTCTTTCCACTAATGGAGAATGGATGGAGGGGTATATATAGCCTCCACACAAAATCTAACCATTACACACAATTTACAAAACTTGGTGGGACCAAATAGTGAAACTCGGTCACACCGATATGGTTCAAAATGTGAACATTAGAGTTTTCGGTGGGACCGACATGTCAACTCGGTGGGATAGATTGTATCAGGGTTACGGCATACCGTAATCTCGGTGAGACCGATCACATGAACTCTATGAGACCGATTTCTGTAATAGGCAAATAGAGAGGTGGTCAGGCAAACTCGGTGGGACGATCACTCATTTCGATGAGACCGATACGTTACGAAAAGGAAACAGAGAGTCTGCATTGCGAACTCGGTGGGACCGATAGCTCATCTCAGTTAGACCAAAACATTACAAAGGGAAATAGAGAGTTTGCAATCCCATCTCGGTGAGACTGAGATCCCTATCGGTGAGACCGAACTGATTAGGGATTTTGGCTATGGCTATGTCAAATGAACTCGGTGGCGCTGGATAGATGAAATCGATGGGGCCCAGTTTGACTTTTGGTTGAGGGCTTTTGGAGCATATTAGTAAGCACTTTGAGCAATCAAGACATTAAGCAACACCTCATCCCCTTTTAATAGTATTGGCTTTTCCTATGGACTCAATGTGATCTTGGATCACTAAAATGAAAATGTAGGGTCTTGAGCTTGAGCCAATATGTGTCCTTAGCATTTTGAGGGGTCCACATCTCTAGTCCATGTGATGTCAATCATTGAACTTTCTGAAAAAATTATCTTGAATGGATATTAGTTCAATGACTTATATGTTGTTAATAATTACGAAACCACCCAGGGATTAGTTGCACTTTCAGTCTCCCCCTTTTTGGTAATTGATGACAGCATATAGGTGAAAGCTTCGACAAATGATAATAAGAATGAAATATATCGCCACTTTGAGAAGTTTGTGATAAGCAAGACCTCCCCCTAAATTTGTGCATTATTTAAAATTTTCTTTTGAATGCAAGTGCACAATCGATTAGGAACATGGGTTACTCTTCCATGTCACATACATCTTGGTGGAGCGGTCAAAATGTTAGAATATGAAATATGCACTCATCACCAAGACAAAGTGAATGATCATACATGAGACATAGATAATAGCATCATTCAAGCACAAGCATTAAAGTATGACATGATCAAACACATGACCGTACAAGTATCTCACACACATAACCATAAAGTATCATCCAAGCAAGCAAACAAATAAGTAGAAAAAGAGAAGCAAAAGGGCAAAAAGAAGCAAAGCTCTCTCTCTCTCTCTCTCTCTCGGCCTATGATCTATACACTTTCTCCCCCTTTGGCAACAAGTTACCAAAAAGATCGAAAATGCATAGTGCTATGCAGCTCTCTAAGCTTGATCTTCAGGAGGTGGCATGGAGAGCACTCCTGCGACAAATGCATCTACTGAGGTTGAAGGAGCTGGTAGAGTTGCAACTGAGGTTGTGGCTGCAGCCGCTGAAGCAGTAGCTCTAGTGTCTGTCACTGGCACTACTGTAGACCTCTGCCTTCTGGGCACCCTTTGATATGCATATGTAGTTTTCTTATCACTCCTATCCTCAAGCTCTTCTTGGATCTTCTCCATAGAAGTCTGAATCTCTATCACCTTGACATCCAAGTCATGAAGTTTGGTTTCAAAGATTCTCTCAAGACTCTTGATTCTAAGTCGGGGTGGCTACTCCTTTCTCAATCCTCAAAGTAGCCTAAATAAGATAGCAAAGTTGGTCTTTCTTTGAATTGAGAAAACCTTGTGAAGCTTCTTCAGCGCTTGGCATCTTGGCTTCCTTCACTGCTTTTGCCTGCTTTCTCTTCTCCTGAGACTCTACTGAAGTAGGATATGTAGCATCCATGACAACTATGTTGTCCTCAAAGTCAGGCCTCAAGGGAAGATGCTCTTTGTCCAACAAGTATGTGCATGTGCCCATCTTGGAGTTGATGAGCATCTGGATGTGTGAGGCATACCCACATGTTCTTTTCTGATCAGCAGTTGTCCTCTCGATTGTCTCTACAATCAGTGTCATCACCTTAAACTTTTCTGGCACATCAAGCATATGCAACAAATTGATGGAATGTCCTCTTATCATCCTGTGATCTCCAGACTTGGGAAACAGAGTGTGCCTCAGGATAGTATTGATAGTAGGCAGACCTGACAGGAGAAAATAGACAGAGCCAAACTTGTGATGTTCCAAAGTTGCATCTGGAATCTCTTTGTACATATGTGCCATGGAGTTGTGTCCCGTCCTTGGCTTGGAATACACATCTGTGTCGTCCTCATGCTCTTTAGGGGCATTGATCAGCTTGGCCCACTCAGCTACTATTGACTTGTACCTTCTACCCTCAAACATCCAAACAATCCTGCCATCTAGGTAGAAGTGAGCTATTGAGTAAAACTGCATAATGAGCTCATCATTCCACATGGTCAACTTTTGACCCACAAAGGCATCAACTCCATTCATCCTAAAGCTCTCATGAACTCTAGGGAAGTGGTCTTCATTGTTGTCGATGTACTTCCAGTCAACCCACTTCATGTCACATACAATGGGCTTCTTGTCCAGGAGCACGGTCTCATAGAAGTCCTGTTGTTCCTTAGTGTGGAACCTATAATATACAGCAGTTCTCCTTCTTGAGGCATATGGATCTGACTGTCTCCACAGTCTGAGACATGCATCCTTCCTTATCTTCATGTTTTCAGCCACTAGATATGTATCATCGTGATCAGGGATCTTGGGCTTTAACTTTCTGAGCATTTGGGCTCCATCTTCCTCTTCTTCTTCAATTTCAGGCACTGGGGCCTTGTTCTTCTCAGTAGAAGGAATATTTTTGTGCTCCTCTTTGGTGCAGACTTGGTGGCTGGAGCAGTAGCTTTGGGGTTAGTCTTCGGCTTTGATGGAGCAGCCCTAGACTTGATGGCATCGCCCATCAGCTTTTGTGTCTTTGATGCTGGTGCAGCATCCTCTTCTTCCTCTTCTTCCTCATCAGATTGAATCATCATTGAGGGCTTTCCAATAACTATGGCAATAGTTTTCTTGGTCCTTTCCTTCCTCTTCTTGCCTTCACCAGCAGCCTCTCAATAGTTGAGTTGGAGGCTTCAAGAGTTGAGGCTCTGGCCTTAGACATGGGCACTCTCTTAGCAGGAGCCTTCTTGTTCAGACCAGACTTTGTTGAACCAGCTATGCCAAATTCCTTCTTCACAACCTTCTTCTTTGAGCTGACTTCTTCCTCAGCAGCAACATAGTCCTCATCTTCAGAGTCTGAGTTTATCTTTTTCCTCTGCCTAGTAGCAGTCTTAGGTAGGTTACTTGGAGTACTTCTGCTGCCTTCATCATAGCTATCAGAGGGACTAGTGCCCTCACTCATGTTAACTTGCTCCTCACACTTGTTCTGGCTATCACTCTGATCAGACATTTCTGACACTACAAACTGAAAGCTGACCCTGTGAATAGATATAGATTGGATAGAGTGGATGAGCATCACAAAGTGAAACTATTTTGCAAATCAATTAAGTCAAAAATTTAGTCTTAGTTTTCCACAGAAAGCATTTTGAAGCTACCAATTTGTTAAACTCAGTGCCACCGAAGCAATATTGGAGTCTGAACTAGTGAGATTGGTCAGACTGAGTCACAGTTTAGTGAATCCGAGATTGCTAGGGTTTCACTGGGAGTTGAACTCGGTCACACCGATTTGCATGTTTTGGTCAGACCGAAAGTTACAAGTGCAATGTCCTCAGCCAAATCAGTGACCGATTTCTACAACTCGGTCGGTTCAAGATGAGTTCGGCGGAAACCTAACCCTAAATTTTCTAATCAAAACTAATCTAAAGGAAGTTTTTGCTGGATAGATTAATCTCGTACATGGTAAGAATCATGGCATTGACTTTGTGCTAAGAATCAGAGATAAAGATTGCACAAAGGATCGAACACATACCCTAACTTGGCGATGAGCTCGCTACGGTGGCAAGGGCGCTGAACATTCCCGTTGATGGCAGCGGTGACCAGCGGTGTGAGGTCGCTGGCGATGAGGAGATGATCCGGTGACCCGAGTCGATAGAGCAGGACGCGCGGGCGAAAAGGTTTCGGAGGAATTTCCAAAATTTGGCCCGTGGGTATATATATCCAAACCCTGTAGGTGTGACCGAGTGGAACAACTCAGTGGCACCGAGATGCAGAATCGCAAGTGGTTACTACAACTCAGTGTGACCGAACGGTTCTAATCAATTGCATCGAGATTGAAAACCAAGATCAACTCAATGAACTCGGTTTGACCGAAAGGGATGAATCGCTCAGACCGAAATACATAGAGAGGTTTTGGAAACTTAAGTCTATGATGAATCGGCGACTCCGAGTGCTCCTCACCCAGAGAATTCGAATATGACTTGATCAAACTTTGTGATGTAGCATGAATAGAGTTTGAGATGAGAAAAGCATAAATAGCTAGAGGAAGTTCTTAGGCATTCTTGTCCATCCATTTGGCCAAAAGAAAAGACCAAACAATCAAAACAACAAATAGATGTCCTTGAATGGGAAAAATATGTAATCAACATGCTCACACAATAAGATAGCAAATGAAATATGTGTCAAGCATGCACAAACACTCTAGCATCTATCAAGCAATTGGCGATGACTAGGTCATCTATATATGAGTATATTTACGGAGGAGTCAAATGAGAACATTTGATCGTAGGCCATACTCCTCGTTTAAGCGAATGTGGGGTTACCACTTTTACATAAATCATTGTTGTGTTCACATCATTTAGAGTTGCTTTAGCTTAATTCTTAGAGTAAATCTCCCCCTAGATGTGATATCCCCCCTAAGAGGGATGAACTAACCTTGGGTTTTGTCGATGAAGACTTATGTAGATGTTGAAGATGTGGATGCTCAATGTTGATGTTGACCATTTGGAGCAATCCATTGGAGTGAGTTGCACTTTAAATACCTACATGGCTTAGTCCCACAATGAACAATCAAGGATATCAATAGACATAGAGTGAAGTACACACAAGATGATGTCCATGAAAGCATTAGGTAACCTTGTCCCTTGTCTTACCAATAAGAGGGTTTGTGACTCCTTGAACTAGTGTAAGATGTGGAAGTTTTCTGCACATGTTCTTGCCAAAATGATATGAGTGAAGTATGTTGGCGGAGTCACCCTCAAGAACTCTCTAGTTCTTCTTCTTCGGGATCCACACCATCTTGATGGGAATCCTTGGAGTTGCAGTCGTACTTGATGAAGTAGAACTTGATGTAGTCTTGGGAACCCACTTGACCAAGGCCTTGGGAACTTCTTCAAATGCATCAATCTCCTCTTGAAGCTTGTCCTTGCCTTTTTTTTCTTGTGGTCTTGTGGTGGAAGATCATCCTGAGCTTGTGTTCCTTTGAAGGAAGTAGGATCATACTTCTATTGTTGAGGAACAAACTTCATCTTGGGGTATTGATCTTATTCCCACTCAACTCCATTTGCATTGAACTTTTGTTCAAAACCAACACCTTAATTTTTCTGGTGCCTTCCTTGCTTGCGTACAATTTTCTCAAATTGCTTATTTCTGGCAAGGCTGTTGTAAACACCTTTCCCTATAATTCCTTTCAATAAGCTATTTTATTTCTCAATTGTAACTTGGCTAAGAGAATTGTTAGTGGAATCAAGAGAACTACTAGAAGCAACAATATTCGATTTAGCATGATTATTGTTACTACTAGATGAAGAATATTTCTTTCTCTTGTGGCATGTAAGTAGACAAGAGTAAACACTTGGCAATGTAATAAGAACTTTTCTTACGAATATCATCATTGATTGCTTTTAAGAACCCATGCTCTTGCTCTAGGTTGAGCTTTTCAAAGCGTAGCTTCTCATGAGTCTTTAAAAGCTCTCGATGATCCTCTAAGGTAGTTTCATGAGCTAACTTAAGAGTGTTCAGTTCTTTACTTAGACGCTCAATCTCCTTCTTATCATCGTCATTCTCTTTATCTTGATTAGCATGATTAATAGCAAGTTCATCATAGTTTTCATCACTAGAGTTGTCAACAAGTAAATCATCATCACCTAGCAAATCATCTTCATCACTATTGAAATCAATATACTCAGGATGTGATACCTTTGGGCCTTTAGCCGTGAAGCATCTTCCAATTCCCTCATTTGGTGAGTCAAATATGTCATAGGAGTTGGTTAACACAAGTGCTAGGCCTACAACACCTTCATCTTGAGTATATTCTGAGTCAGAGTGATAACTTCTCTCGGATTTATGGTCGGAGTCGGAGCGAGATACCCATTCACCAACATGAGCTTGATGTCTATGTTTTGTGTAGCTCCTTGATGAATTGTCCTTCCTTTCTAAATCCTTGCTTCTGCGAGAGGTTCTTCGTTCATAACAATCATCTCTACTCCTTCTCTCTCTTGGAGGTGTTTCTTCTCTTCTGCTTCTTCTTTTAGGTGAGTCTTCTCTTCTTTTGTAGGGAACTGTACACTCATTGGAGTAGTGTCTGGGTCTTCCACAACTATAGCAATTACGCTCATGACTAGAAGATCTTTTATCGTTGTAGGACCTTGACTTGGAACTTCTTTATTTGCTTCTACTCTTGTAGAACTTGTTGAAGTTCTTCACCATTAGGCTCAATTCCTCATTGAAGACTTTTTTCTCACTTGATGCTGTAGGAGCATCACATGAGGCTTTGTAAGCACCACTAGACTTGTTGTGAAGCTCTTCTTTATCCTTGAGTGACATATCATGAGCAACAATTCTACCAATGACTTCCGTTGGCTTGAGATCTTCGTAATTGGGCATTATTTGGATCAAAGTGCACACGGTGTCATATTTTCCATCCAAGGCTCTTAGGATCTTCTTGATGATGAATCTGTTGGTCATATCTTCACTTCCTAAGCCGGCAATCTCATTTATGATGAGAGCAAGCCTAGAGTACATTTCAGCGACACCTTCATCATCCTTCATTTTGAACTTGTCAAGCTGACTTTGAAGCACATCCAACTTGGATTCCTTGACGGAGTCGGTACCTTCGTGCATATCAATCAAAGTATCCCAAATTTCCTTTGCATTCTCAAGATGGCTGATTTTGTTTAATTCATCGTGGCACAATCCATTGAAGAGGATATTGCAAGCTTGAACATTGTATTACGGCAGCTTCATGATTTGGTTCTCTCCCATCAAAGAATTGACCTTGCAAGCCAATACACACAATAGCCCAAATGACAGGGTCATGTCCAAGAATATGCATTTTCATCTTATGCTTCCAACTAGCAGAATTAGTACCATCAAAGTAAGGACCTCTATAGTGGTAATTTCCCTCGTTGGACACCATACTCTCCTAGGTTGTCATACCAAGGCTATGATCACCAAAGCTATGGAAATCAAGGAGAATGGAGACCAAAGCTCCGATACCACTTGTAGGATCGATAGTATGTCTAGAGCGGGGTGATTAGACTACTTGACCAAATGAAAATCTAGCCTTTTCCCAATTTTAAGTCTTGGCAGATTTTAGCAACTTATCACAAGCCAAGAAATCAACCTACACATGCAATTCTAAGAGTATAGCAGCGGAATGTAAATCATTGCATATGAAGGTAAAGGGGAGGAGTTTGGAGGGAGCAAAAGCAATGTAGACATGGAGATTTTTGGCGTGGTTCCTATAGGTTGTGGTATCGTACATCCACGTTGATGGAGACTTCAACCCACAAAGGGTAACGGTTGCGCGAGTCCATGGATGGCTCCACCCATGAAGGGTCCAATAAGAAGCAACCTTGTCTATCCCACCATGTCCATCGCCCATGAAGGACTTGCCTGGGTAGATCTTCATGAAGTAGGCGATATCCTTGCCATTACAAACTCCTTGGTTCAACACCACAATCTTGGCGGAGGCTCCCAAGTGACACCTAACCAATCTAGGAGACACCACTCTCCAAAAGGTAATAGATGGTGTGTTGATGATGAACTCCTTGCTCTTGTGCTTCAAATGATAGTTTCCCCAACACTCAACTCTCTCTCACACGTATTTGGATATGGTGGAATGATGATTTGAGTGGAAAGCAACTTGGGGAAGGCTAGAGATCAAGATTCTTGTGGTTGGATTGGAATGTCTTGGTCTCAACACATGAGTAGGTGGTTCTCTCTCAGAAAATGAATGGTGGAAGTGTAGGCACATTTTGATGGCTCTCTCCACTAATGGAGAATACGTGGAGGGGTATATATAGCCTCCACACAAAATATAACCGTTACACACAATTTATCAAACCCGGTGGGACTGAATAGTTAAACTCGGTCACACCGATATGGTTCAAAATGTGAATGTTAGAGTTTTCGGCGGGACCGACATGTCAACTCGGTGGGACCGATTGTATTAAGGTTAGGGCATAACGTAATCTCAGTGAGACCGATTTTTGTAATAGGCAAACAGAGAGTTGGTCAGGCAAACTCAGTGGGACTGATCGCTGATTTTGGTGAGACTGAAACGTTACAAAAAGGAAACAGAGAGTTTGCGTTGCAAACTCGGCGGGACCGATCACTCATCTCGGTTAGACCGAAACGTTATGAAGGGAAACAGAGAGTTAGCAATCCCATCTCGGTGAGACCGAGATCCCTATCAGTGAGACCAAACTGATTAGGGTTTCTAGCTATGGCTATGTCAAATGAACTCGGTGGCGCCGGATAGATCAAATCAGTGGGGCCGAGTTTGAGTTTTGGTTTGGGACATATGTGGATATGAGAAAGTGGTTGAGAGCTTTTGGAGCATATCACTAAGCATTATGAGCAAGCAATCCATTAAGCAACACCTCATCCCTTTTTAATAGTATTGGCTTCTCCTATGGACTCAATGTGATCTTGGATCACTAGAATGAAAATGTAGAGTCTTGAGCTTGAGCCAATATGTGTCCTTAGCATTTTGAGGGGTCCACATCTCTAGTCCATGCCATGCCAATCATTGAACTTTCTGAAAATATTATCTTAAATGGATATTAGTTCAATGTGCTATATGTTGTTAATAATTACCAAAACCACCCAGGGATTAATTGCACTTTCACTCCGCTTCTGTTCTTCGGAGCCATGGACGATGCAGAAGGACGATGAAGATCGACACATCGGCTACTGCTACAGGCTCGCGCAACTGAGGTTACCTACCTGGCACGCTAAAGATGTCGGCGTGGAAGCACGATCATCTATGGGGCAGGGATGCCCCTTTGTGGTTCGGCAAGGGGACGGTCACATTGCAGAAAGAGCAGAAACAACAAGAGGCAAAACAGCGATGGACATCTCTATTTTACCAAGGTTCGGGCTGCTTTGCAGCGTAAAACCCTACTCCTACTATGGTGGATTTATATGGAGGAACACAAACATACAACACGCTCTAGCTAGAAAAGGGTGCCTCGGGGAGAACATCGTGTGTGCGTACAAGTATTGGGGGATTGTCAGTGCACAAAAGTAGGGGCTCTCCTTTTGCACCCCTTTACTTGTGCACGGGCAATCAGAGCCGCGCCCACGGTCACACTAAGTAGGGCAGAGGAGGGATGTCGGAGCACAAGACGACCAGAGCAACGCCAAGACTAGAGATGCAAAGAGAGGCAAGAGGGCGAGGTGGACTCCCCCGGCAAGAGCCTTGTCGGGGTGGCTTCCACAGCCTCGGCAAGATCCTTGCCAGGGCAACTTGCCTAACGCGAGCAGAGCACGCCACCCTTGAGCCCAGGGGGTTCCCACAATATATTGGAACCAATGCTCGAGAGGCACCTCCATGGTAGTATGCAGATCTTTGTAGAGATCATAGACACACAAGATCAGGTGGAAACCAGAAGACGACGACCCTTGGCGAGATCCTTGCCAAGGAAATCCACGAGACCCCCAGCAAGACCCTTGCTGGAGACGACCGCGGTGCCGCAGCGAGACCCTTGCCGGGCCCTTGTCAAGACCCTTGCCGAGGATTCCTACGAGGCCATAGCCAGGCCCACGTCCGCCAAGACTCCACCGCCGCTCCAGCTGCCAGCTCGACCAGCTGAGCAGGCATCCGCGTGGCAGTGCGTGGCTTCTACACCAACTCAGCAAGCACCTGCGTGGTGGCATGCAGATCTTCGTGAAGGCTACAACACTGCGCCAGCCCAGCTGCCAGCCAGCGTGGCGCTACAATGCCTCGTCAGCTTGGACGCGCGTCGGAGCCAGGCGAGGCGACGACAGCTGGGACAAGCTTGTTTGCCGTCCCCAATAAAGCAAGAGGGGCACGTCGGCAACGCATTAAATGCGTTTGTTCGGCGGTGCCGGGGGATAGAATCAGTCCCTGTACACCTTTCCACCTCCTGTGTGCCACTGTGGCAACCCCTTTTGTCTATAAAAGGAGGCCCGAGGCATACTGGAGAGGGATTCAGATCTTGTGGACTAGACAGCCACTGCAGCTAGTTCAAGAACACAAGAACACCTAAATACACATCAATGCAGGACTAGGGTTTTACGCATCTCCGCGGCCCGAACCTGGGTAAACGATTTGTGTGCTGACCTCCAGACCCGCTCTTTGCATAACCCCGCGCCCGCCAACCGTAGAAGGGATTCGAGTGACCCCATAGGTGTCGTTTCCCACCGACATCTCTGGCGCGCCAGGTAGGATGTGCGCGGTTGTGGAAATCTGGTCTGGATGAAGCAACGGCTTCATCGTGGTCGTCACTTAAAGCAAGAAGACGACCGAACAAATGGCGTCCTCGGTGGACGCGGCGAACGCTCATGAAGCGACAGGAAAGCTAAGTCATGCGAAACTTTCAGAAATTCCTTTATATATATATATGGTTATTTTCCTCGATGATCGTACCCTGCGTATGGAAACCCTGCACGCAATGGGGCCCTACCACTATTGGCAACGCCCTCGTTCTGTTTTGAGTCCTCTCAACAGTTCGAGCAGCTGCATCAAGAACGACAGGGTGAC
The DNA here is from genome assembly GCF_018294505.1 of Triticum aestivum. NCBI lineage: Eukaryota > Viridiplantae > Streptophyta > Magnoliopsida > Poales > Poaceae > Triticum > Triticum aestivum. The sequence continues at coordinate 294,748,319 of NC_057797.1, read as the reverse complement.
CTCTGCAATTGGCAACACTCTCGATCTATCTGGAGTCTGCTCGACAGCTCGAGCGGCCGCGTCAAGAGCAATGAGGTGGTTTTCCCGGTAGCAAGCATGACCGGAAGGCCATTAAGGATCCGTCCTCAAGACGCCGCCTGGGTTTCCGCGCCGGCAAACCTACCCCATTAATGTAGGGTGGACATACAAAGGGAGATCAAACGGGAAAATAACATGCACCATTTCAAAAGTACTACATAGTTATATTACATCATTTGTTGCTACAGTTCTAACTAAAGATAAAAATTGTCTTGGTCATGAACCTGCAGCGGCGATAAGAACAGGGTGCCTAGTCCCGGCGCTAGCCTTGTACCCTCCGAACTCCGTCGATGCGGCCAATGACGGGCTCGATGCGCTCCTCGAGCGGCGCGGGGTCCATGTCGTCCAACAAGCTATCCAGCGAAGTTTGAAGTCAAGGTCAGGGTTCCAGGATGCTATCTTGGTGAGGACCTTGGTAATGGCACCCCAGCAAAGCCTCTGGGCCTCTTCGACCAGAGAGGCCACCCTGTTGGAGTGGAACCGCTCCAGGGACCTGAGAACACCCTCGAAGAACAGATTCAGACTGGCATTAGGACTCACGTTCGGCTCCGGGACGTACCTCACATTTGGCATCCCAATGGTAGCTAGCTGCATGGTGATCCTGCCGGCGACAATGCCGAGGAGGCTGATCTAGAGCTTCTCGCCCGCCGCGAACTCTGCGTGGCTGGCGGCGTCGTTCTTCCGCAGCTACCTCTCCTCCTCCAGATTCATGGTCAGGGCCCCCTCCCGGGCCCTGACCTCCGAGAGCATCCCTTCAAGGCTCTCCAGCTTCAGCTTCAGGACCTTGATGGACTCATTGGCCATGGAGAGTAGCTTGGCCTTCTCGAGGACTGCGGCCTGCGCGTCAGCCAAAGCGCCCTTGGCCGCCTCCCTCTCCACCGTCAGCTCCTGGACCTGCCTCTTCAGCCCATCATGCTCCGCCTCCAGCTCGTTCACCTTGCCGGCATGGACCTGGGCCTGAGCATTGAGGGCCTCCTCGTGCCTCTACTCCAGTTCCTGGGTCCGCTGCATGACAAGCTCCTGGACCTCCTTGTCCTTGCCGTGGAGTGTCGCAGTGAGCTTCTCCTCGCGGGCGGCAAGGTCCTCCTCCTGGGAGTTCAGCTCGGCCTAGTGCTGGAGCCGAGCGGCCTCCTCCTTGGCGGCCTGCCGACTCACTGTCTCCTGGGCCTTCTCGATGTTGGCCTGCTTCATGACAAGCTCCAGCTTGTGCTCGGCCAGCTGGTCCTGGGCGGCCTTGAATTCCTCATAGGCCTGGCGGAACCAAGCCTGCGCCTCAGCGACGTGCCCTTTGAGGTCCGCCTCCGCCTTGTCCACCACTGCCATCCTGGACTTGGCCTTGTCCAGGCGGGCACGATGAAGCACCTGAAGCTTGTCGAAGCTGGCGCTCATGCTTTGGAGGAGCCGCTCTTCCTGGGAACCACCGCCGCCGACGCTCGGTCCGTCGACGACCTCAAGCCCGGCGGCGCCAAGCACCTCGTCGTCGAACACCTCCCCCTCGGCGGGCGCCCTGGTGCTCGCCGTCCATGGGAGGTGGACGAACAAGTCGTCGCCCACCTTCAGATATTTGCCGAGCCAGGAGCGGCGGAGGAGGAAGGCTGGTCGTCGACCACCTCCTCCTCGGCAGCGGCCTTGCTGGCCTCCCTGGCAGGCCCCTTGCCGGCATCTTCGGCAGCGGCCTCGCCAGGCTCCCCAGCAGGCCCCTCAGTGGCGTCCTCAGCAACGTCCTTGGCGGCCTCCTCAGTGGCGATCTTGTCGGCCCCGGCCGCGGACTCTCTGGCGACATCTCCAATGACGGTGTCCACGTCCTCCCGGTCCGCCGAGAAAGGATCTGTGTACCGAGAAGGAGAATGAGGCGAAGCCGAGATCAAAATTTGAAAGAAGAAAAATGAGCGGGAATGGGAGGCAAACAACTCACCTGCGCTAAGCCGGGACGAAGTGGCCCCCTCCCCACTGGCATTCGGTGCCGGGACGGAGCCGCCGGCGCCCGAGTTCACCTCCTCCTCCTCCGTGTGCATGGGGTCGGTGCTTGGCGCCCTTGCTGGGGACACCCCTTAGGGAGGCGTGGTCGATGGGGGTGGCGCATTGGGGGTGGCCCTCAGTGGCTTCTCCTGCCGCCGTTCTCCTCCTGCAACCATGACAAGGTCAGCACCAGGATATTGTGCCACATCACACGTCAAAGGGGAGAGAGTGATGAACGCGCGCCGGGGGCTGCTCTCCGGGCAGCTCTCCACCACCACCAGCGGCGTACTCGAGGTGCCCACTGAGGGCTGGCCACCCGCCAAGGCCTTGGCCCTCTTCGCCACCCTCTGGGCCAATGTCTCCCTATCCCTGCGAGGATGAAGACAAGTCAAGAAAAGTAGCACGGTCCAAGGAGACGGAGATGACAAAAGACAAGACACTTACTCATCCTTCGCCTCTCCTTCCGCGGCCTTCCTCTTCCTCCTCGGGCTAAGAGACCCGAGGTCGAAGAAGACCTCCGAGTCGTCACCTGCGGGAGGAGGGGAAGTAGGTGGAGTTGGGGGACGCTTGAACAAAGAAGGGGCAGCTGCTTTCTTCTTCGCCACCACAACCTTCACCGCCTTCCCCTCCCACGCGACCCTCGTCTGGTGGATGGGAGCCTCTAGCGGTTATTGCAGTTGTGCTGTCCTGCCGGGCCAGACCGGCTCACCAGACACAGCCCGCCGCAAGACACACCCTCTCCCCATGGCCCGGGGCTTGACAGCCTCAGCCTCCTCCTCAGACGACTCGTCAGTGTCATCTTCGATGAGAGGGGCCCCGGTGCCGGCACTGCTGGCCTCCCCAGCATATTCCACCCACTGGGCGAGTTCCTTCTCCTCTGCGGCCGTCGCGACCTCATCCTCCATGCCGCCAGCGCTGCCAGCCTCCTTAGCGAGCTCCGCCTCCGCCGCCCTGGCGGTGATGTAGTCCAGCTCTGCTTGGGTGGTATCATGGATGAGACGCGGCTCCTCGCGGATGTACCTCTCCAACAAGGTGTCGAAGAACTCTTGCACCTGATCCTCCTCCGGCTCGGTCCAATTCAGGTCAAGGCCGTGCGCGTGAAGTCCGGCATCATGGCGATGATGTCGGTTCGGCGAGAGTTGTTGCTCAGCGGGACCACCCCCGCCGGCAACCCAAAGAAGGGCCCCTTGGTGACCTTGCTAGCCTTCGTGGCCTTGCCGTCCCTTTCGGCCCTGCCATCATGACTCACGTCGAGCTGGAAGAGCCGCTGGCAGAAGTGGGCATGCACCATCACCGTGAAGTTGTGGTTCAGGCCAGGGTGGAGCCGCATGATGTCGTCCGCGTTGCTAAAAAGCCAAGCCGGCCTCCCCTTGTTGTGTAGAGGAGCGATGCGGTGGTGGATGAAATCCGCCCGATCATCTCCAGGGTGAGCCCGGCTACGGCAAGGTGGTGGATCCTAGTGGTAGTGACCGTGAGCCTCCCGTCCTGGGCGTCGACGTTGCCCCAGTCATCTCTGCGGACCGGCAGCGTCTAGCGAACTTGGCAAAACTCCTGAGGGTCCTCCTCCTCAATCCAGCACCACCGGCTCCGCCACTCCTCCCACCTCTCCTTCTGGGCGCCCTCTGGATACATCCTCTTCTCCAGGGGCCTTGGGATAGAAGTGACACAACCAGAGATGGCGCCTCACATCTGGATTCGAGGATAAAAGTAGTGGCGGAAGAGCGCCGTGCTGGGAAGCACTCCGTCGAAGCCCTCGCAGAGATGAGAAAAAGAGCCATGCACACCACGGCATTTGGAGTGAAATACAGAAGATGGAAGCCATAGGCGTGCATGATGTCTTTGAAGAAATCAGAGAAAGGGGGCAGAGGCTACAGGAAAAAATAGTCGACGAAGAATGGGTACCGATTTGGGGCGGCCTTGGCGCAACCGGCGGGGATGACACGCGTGGCCGGATGCCCCATCGTCTCTCCCCCCGTTTTGCACCCCCACAGGGGCATGAAGTTGTCCCGAAGGTGGACCGCGTCGACCGTTGGGGGGAAGTAGGCGACCTGCGTCCGCTGCGCCGCCGACTCACTCTCCGGCGGCTCCATCCCCCCGGCGTCCCTGGCCACTCCTTTGCTCTTACTGGTCTTGGGTGCCATGGAGGCTGTGAGAGGTGGAGGAGAAAGGGCAGTGAAAACATGGCGGCGGCGAGCGAGAGCAAAGGCTTGAGGAAGAAGGAGGGGACGGCAGTTCCGAGATTGGATAAGACACAGAGGGTAAATGAGTAGCGCGCCCGCGGTTGTTACCATTTACGGGGAAGGTGCGAGCCGCCTCTTTACCATGATGTGACGCATGCATGCAGAAACCGCCCCACGCACGACCCCCGCGTCACGCATGACCCTCCACGTCGCGTGTTCAACGCGGGTCGTGGGGAAGCACAGCGGACGGAGAAATTACTGCAGTAAAAATCCGCCCCACCTGCCCGCGCACCGTTCTGGGCCTAGCCCAACAACGTGTCGTGCTTATGTGTGGCCCAGGCCCGGGGGCTCCTGTCGGTGCACAAAAGTAGGGGCTCTCCTTTTGCACCCCTTTACTTGTACACGGGCAGTCAGAGCTGCGCCCATAGTCACACTAAGCAGGGCGGAGGAGGGATGCCAGAGCACAAGATGACCAAAGCAACACCAAGACAGAGACACAATGAGAGGAAAGAGGGCAAGGTGGACTCCCGTGGCAAGACCCTTGCTGGGGTGTCTTCCGCAGCCTCGGCAAGATCCTTGCCAGGGCAACTTGCCTAACGCCAGCAAAGCGGGCCGCCCTTGAGCCCAAGGGGTTCCCACAACATTTTCGAACCAAGGCTCGGGAGGCGCCTCCGTGGTGGTATGCAGATCTTTGTAGAGATCATAGACGCACAAGATCGGGTGGAAACCAGAAGACGACGACCCTTGGCGAGATCCTTGCCAAGGAAATCCACGAGACCCCCGGCAAGACCCTTGCCGGGGACGACCGTGGTGCCGCAGCGAGACCCTTGTCGGGCCCTCGGCGAGACCCTTGCCGAGGATGCCTGTGAGGCCGCAGCCAGGCCCACGTCCACCAAGACTCCATCGCCGCTCCAGCTGCCAGCTCGACCAGCTGAGCAGGCATCTGCATGGCAGCGCGTGGCCTCTACACCAACTCGGCAAGCACCTGCGTGATGGCATGCAGATCTTCGTGAAGGCTCCACCACCGCGCCAGCCCAGCTGCCAGCCAACGTGGCGCTACAATGCCTCGTCAACTTGGACGCGCGTCGGAGCCAGGTGAGGCGATGATAGCTAGGACGAGCTTCATTGCCGTCCCCAGTAAAGCAAGAGGGGCATGTTGGCAGCGCATTAAATGTGTTTGTCCGGCGGTGCCAGGGGATATACTCAGCCCCTGTACACCTTTCCCCCTCCTATGCGACTGTGGCAACCCCTTTTTGTCTATAAAAGGAGGCCCGAGGCGCACTGGAGACGGATTCAGATCTTTTGGACTAGAGAGCCACTATAGCTAGTTCAAGAACACAAGAACACCTAAATACAGTTCAAAGCAGGACTAGGGTTTTATGCGTCAATGCGGCCCGAACCTGGGTAAACGGTTTGTGTACTGACTGCCAGACCCGCTCTTTGCACAACCCCGCACCCGCCAACCGTAGAAGGGATCCCAGTGACCCCATAGGTGTCGTTTCCAACTGACAGGGATCTAAAATTCGAACCCTTTGCTTGGTTGCCCCAGGCCTCCTTTTATAGCTTTAGGGGCGACCATAGTGGAATAACAATCATTTTAATGTGATTAGATAGCTAACAGTGCTATCATACCTAACTCTGGCAGTTAGGACAAAGTTCATTAAATGCACTACTAGGTGTCGTGTTGAGGTTGAAGCCCGGCAAGCCTGCCACGCCGCTTATCGGTCTTCTCCTTATTAGCGTGACACGCCCTCTAGATGTGTGTCCATGAAGCTAATCTCTCCCTCATCATGCTGCCACATGCCTAACAGGATCTACCTAGCTGCTTGATAGCTTGACACTGCACTGATTAATGACTTTGGTATGATGAGGTGGAGTGATGGCGTCTTGGTGAAGGCCTGCCAGCAAGGAGCCTGGCGAGCCCTAGTCTTGGTGGCTCCAGAAACCTTGTTGGGGCAAACTAGTCTTGTCCCTCAGGTGCAGTCTTGACCCGACCAGGCTCTCCTTCCTGGCAAGGGAGGTCTCTCTGAGGTGTTCTCCATCTAACTTAATCTTCTTAATGCTCTCCTTGATCTCACAAAGAGCGGTTTCTCTGGCTTATCTTTGTGCCATGCATTGGTACTGGATGTATGATCGGTAGCACGCATGTGCATGAGTCCGGGTAGCAAACATGAATGTTTGCTGCACCGACAATATGGTTCCTGTATCATGTTGATTTGATGCTTGCTATATGCCTAGTTGTTGTTTTGGGCAGATTGTTGTTTAAACTTGACTTGTGTGTATGTACCGAACCGTTGCTTCGTTTTGATCATGTCCTATATGAAACTTGCTTATAATTGCATGTAGCTTCATGATACCTTGTTGCATCCTTGATTTGAGTGTTTGTGGTTGATGTTTGCATGCAATTTGAATCAATGCCATCTTTAACTTGTGTTGCTCATATCTCCTAGACCGTAGCTCCGAATTAAATGATCTACATATGTAACTTGACTAGAAAAGCGTGTAGATTTTCATGGTGCACTTTAAAATGCTGTTTAACAACTTTATCATAATGTTTTGTTCAGAACAGTACCAAATCTGAAATTTACATATGAGGACTTTCCAGAATTGTTATGTGTTGTTTCTGGCCTCATTTAAACTTGCTTTGATGTGGGGTTCTTTTATGCATGATATCTTGCCATGAGTAACAACATTTAATCTTGTCATGCATCATACTTGGTTGTGCATCATGCCATGTTTACGCTTGTGTGTTTACCGTGTTGCTTGCTTCTTTCTGGTTGTGCTTTTTCTCAATAGTTCTAGTTATAATGCGATTATGAGGATTCGTTCGACTATGTTGGTTCCCCTACTTCATGGATTTGATCTTCCTCCAAACGGGATTTTAGGCAAGATGACCATTACCTTGAAAATCACTACTATCGTTGGTTTGCTAGTTGTCTTGGTGCTATCGCTATGTCGCGCTACCTAGAACTTGTTTGTCAAGCCTCCCAAATTTCCATGATAAGCCTCTAACCTTTTCCACCATCCCAGCAAACTGTTGTTTGCCTATGTTACCGTTTTGCTCAGCCCCTCTTATACCATTGCTAGTTGCTAGTTGTAGGTGCATTGCAGGTTGTTCAATGTTGGGACATGGATATCATGGGATATCGCATTGTCTCTTATTTAATTAATGCATCTATATACTTGGTAAAGGGTGGAAGGCTCCGCCTTTTGCCTGGTGTTTTCTTCCACTCTTGCCACCCTAGTTTCCATCATACCAGTTTATGTTCCTTGATTTGTGTTCCTAACATGGTCGGGGTTTATGGGCCCCCTTCATAGTTCGCTTTGAATAAAACTCTTCCAACATGGCCCAACTTTGGTCTTAACATTTGCCCAACCTAATAAACACGATAATAAATTTGACGCATAGGGAGTTAGCGCTACCCGAGGTTCCTTATTCAACATAATACAGGTGGGCCAGTGCCGATGCTGTTGGTCCAAAATAGGGTCATGTGCGACTTCCCCCAGGGAAACTCGGGTCTCAGTTGTTATACGCTGTTCTCATCCGATCGTGGCGTGATTTCGAGATACGCGCGGCTCCAATCAGGGTGTCAGCATGTCGAGAGGTCTTGCAGGACTTGTTTTACCATTGTTGAAATGTCCTGTGCACCAGGATTCCGAGTTGATCGGGTTGTCCTGAGATGGAGGTAATTCCCCCGCGGATCATGAGAGTTTATGATGGACTAAATTGGGACACCCCTATAGGGTTATGTCTTTTTGGAAGCCATGCCCGCAGTTATGTGGCGACTTGGAAATTTATAATATCCGGTTGTAGAGAACTTGACACCAGATCCGAAATAAAATACACCAACTATGCGGGTAACCATGACCGTCTCTTTTCGAGGGAGTTCGGGAAGAGAACACAGTGGGGTTATGATTGACTCCTAAGTAGTTCAGGATCACTTATTGATCATTACTAGTTGTGAACATCATGCATAGTTTATTATTCTTACGCTTGTACTCATAACTTAGCCACCATACAATGCTTAGTGCTTGCTGCTGCCTCACGACTTATCCATTCCGTACCCATTAAGTTTTACTAGTCTTGATACCCATGGTTATGGGATTGCTGAGTCCTCATGGCTCACTGCTTACTACAAAAAATAGTTGCAGGTACAGGTATTTCGATGAATGGACACGAGAGTGGTACTTGCTTGTTTCAGAGTTCTTCTGCTTCTTCCTCGTTGATCTTTGGATATGTTCATGGTCGGCAGCCTGGGCTAGCAGAGTGGATGTCATTCGTGTTTTTCGTTTGATTTCATTCGTAGTTGGATACTACTCTTCTGCATGATGTTTGATATATTCATGTGGCGAGTGTATGCCTGTGTATGTATCCCCATTTGTGTTGTATATGGTATGATGTAATGATATCCACCTTGCGAAAGCATCTTCAATATGTGCTTCTATCCATGTTGGGACATTCAAGTTCCTCGGATAGGATCGCATATTCAAGTTAGTCATAGGTTTTTTTCGCATTAGTCTTGATCCTTAACATTTTGGTAGAGGTATGATCAATCCAAATATTAATGTTCCATACAACTAAACTCCAAAGGTCTACCGGAGCCAAGGCAGAGGACGTACGACGGGGGCGGTGGAGGCATCTTCATTGGAGGAGGAGAGCTCAAAGGATAATCTAGCACGTCCGCCACCACCTATATATCGGCGCGGGACTCCTCGAGTGCCCACTTGAGCTTGCGCTCCTCTAGGGAGCGGGGGAGTGACAAAATTTTCCTAACCCACGATGGGCACCATGTAGTACTCCTCGTAGCCAGGGGCGCGGTGCTCATGTCCCGACTCCTGGCGTATTGTCTGGAGCACACGCTCATCCACCTCGTGAGTCGCGAGGATGCCATGCTCGTGGCGGTGCTGTTGGAGCACGTGCTCTTGCACCTAGGCATGGAGGATGCGATGTTCGCAGGTGTGCTGCCGAAGCACGTGCTCGTCCATGTCATGAGCGGTGTGGATGCGATGTTCGCGGGCGTGCTCTCGTCCACTTCGAGAGTGGCGAGGATGCAATGATCGTAGGCATGTTGCTGGAGAACGTGATTGTCCACATTGTGAGCGGCAAGGATGCGATGCACCTCCTCGTAATCGACCAGGGCATGCTGCTAGAGCACAGCTTCCCCTCGTGGCCGACGAGGGTGAGCTGCTAGACCACACTATTGTCCGTGTGGTCAGTCAGCAGGGCGCTACTCACGGCCGTTGATGGTGTCCTCCACCCCGATGATGTTAGAGACTCCGTCGACTTCCCAGGCCACGACACCTTCCACTTAGGAAATGGTTGCATGCTCCGATGGGTGTTGTGTCTGGATGGGAGCTTCGAGCTATAGTACCAGTGGGGCGGGGGTTGACCTTTTCATGGTTTCACATGGTCCGAGTAGAAACATAGAATCTTAAGTAGGAAAATATGTTGGAACATGTCGGGTGAAGGCTGGCAGGAGCAGTACAACAAACGTGACATGTGCACCATATTTTGTGAAGGGTTTAATGTAATTTGTGTGAAATAGGTCTGTGTAGATGTACGAGTAGTACATTCATATCATTGACATTCACGCACACAATCATTTTTGTGCATGATTTCACCCTATTTTCATATTCTATTTGGGAGTGGATTTGATTTTGTAATTGGAACTCATTTTCTAGTTGGTTTCAATTTAGACTATGCATGTATTATTGCGAGAGATAGATATAGAGAGAATATTTGTGTGACAAAAGGGGGTGGGGGCAGCGATACCTAACGAGAGAGGGGTATATGCATGTTCGAAAGACTGAGTGTGTCACAGAGAGAGGAGTGTCCGGAAGGGAGGGAGAGAGGGTGTGTGCACGTGCATGTGTGTGTTAGAGAGAGGGGTGCGTGTAATGTCTGGATCGACAAGGTTATGAGGTTGGGGATATGGGAGAACGATAGTGTGTGTGCAATGAAGGGACACACAGGCAATGTCTGTTTTCCTGTGAGAGAGCTAGATAGACCTCGACATCACAACTGGCTAGCGGGTGTAAGGTTATGTGTGTTAGAAGCAGATAGTAGACAGAGATGAATACTTGTTTGTTGTAGGAATACCTAACTACATAGATGGGGGTAGCAAGAAGAAGCGAATGGTCGTGTGCCTTTTTTCATGGGATGGAGAGAGACCAAGAGACACACATCGTGTGGAGAGGTGAGTGTTTCAAGAGAGAGGGAGCACGGACCTGGATGATGAGATGGGTGCTCATGTGTATGTTATCGGGAAGGAATTATCTAGGTGGTAGTTTTATGATGCCGACCAAATTTTTCAATGAGAGTGGGGATAAGTATTGATTTGGTGGATTTTGACGTTGACGATCCAGCTATACCGTACCCGGTGATACAAATCGACAATTGTTTCTAAATCGATGATCGATGATCTTGTCATATGCACAAAATCAACCTAAATAACAAGATGGAGTTCCTTCAAGCAACTAAAGAACCGACTAGAACTAAGATAATGCAGTCTTAGTTGCCAATATGAATTAATTAAGGGTAATGGTGGGGTTGCTGGTATAGGATCTGAACAAGGCGGTAGTCCTACACACCCCGCAAATGAAAATTGTAGCAAAGCAAAACAATGTTTACACAAAAATGCAAGTTCTAATCTAGAAAAAAGTAGTAGCCTTATCTATATCTATAGACTATATTACTATATTTTTTTATCTGTATAGTTATATCTATATCTATTCCAATCCCTCCATTTGTAATTTACTCCGCACACAGCTTTGACTGCAGCCAAATTTTATAAAGCTTGACCAAACTTGGTGAAAACAATCCGAACATTTACACTAACAAATTTACATGATGTGGAAATAAAAGCAATGATGAATCAAATGATGTATATTTGGTGGCGTATATGTTAATACATTTTCCTACAAACTTGTTGAAAGTACATGTAACGCCCACAATATGGCTATATGTCCCACGTGTTGAGGCACGACTTATAGGCATAACCGCATGGTGGTTTAGTCGCAAGTGGGGTAATCTTCACACAATCTCATGTACTGAATAAGAAAGGGATAAAGATTTGGCTTACAATCGCCACTACACACAAATAACAAGTTAAACATACATCATCCAGAGTACAACAAAGGTCCGACTACGGAACCAAAATAAAAGAAGAAAACCCCAAATGCTAGATCCCCGATTGTCCCAACTAGGCACCACTACTGATCATCCGGAAAAGACACATACCAATGACCAACATCTTCGTCAAGCTCCCACTTGAGCTCGGTCACATCACCTGCACTGGTATCATCGGCACCTGCAACTGTTTGGAAGTATCCGTGAGTCACGAGGGCTCGGCAATCTCACACCCACGAGATCAAGACAATTTAAGCTTATGGGTAGGATAGGGTAGTGAGGTGGAGCTGCAGCAAGCACTAAGCATATATGGTGGCTAACATACGCAAATAAGAGCGAGAAGATAAGCAACACAATGGTCGAGAAGCTAGAAGTGATCAAGAAGTGATCCTGAAACTACTTACGTTCAAGCATAACACAAGACCGTGTTCACTTCCCAGACTCCGCCGAAAAGAGACCATCATGGCTACACACACGGTTGATTCATTTTAATTAAGTAAAGTGTCAAGTTCTCTACAACCAGATATTAACAAATTCCCATCTGCCACATAACTGTGGGCACGGCTCTCGAGAGTTTATACCCTCCAGGGGTGTCCCAACTTAGCCCATCACAAGCTCTCACAGTCAAAGAAGGATATTCCTTCCCCCTGAAAAACCTGATCAGTCTCGGAATCCCGGTTACAAGACATTTCGACAATGGTAAAACAAGACCAGCAAGACCGCCCGATGTGCCGACAAATCCCGATAGGAGCTGCACATATCTCGTTCTCAAGGCACACCGGATGAGCACTATGTACGGCAACCGAAGATACCCCAAGTTGCCTAGGGGCGGCACCGCAAGTGGCTCTGTTTTGGACCAACACTCAGAGGAGCACTAGCCCGGGGGGGTTAAAATAAAGATGACCCTCGGGTTTGCAACCCTAAGGGAAGGTTATAGGTTGATAGGCAAATGTAAAATCAAGGTTGGGCCTTACTGGAGGAGTTTTATGCAAAGCGAACTGTCAAGGGGGTCCCATAACCCCATCCGCATAAGGAACACAAAATCAAGGAACATAGTGTCGGTATGACATAAACTAGGGTGGCAAGAGTGGAACAAAAACCAAGCAAAAGACCGAGCCTTCCACCCTTTACCAAGTATATAGATGCATTAATTAAAATAAGAGATAATGTGATATCCCAACATATCCATGTTCCGACATGGAACAAACTTCAACTTCACCTGCAACTAGCAACGCTATAAGAGGGGCTGAGCAAAAGCAGTAACATAACCAAACAATAGTTTGCTAGGAAGGTTGAAAAATGATAGAGGCTATCATGGCAATTTGGGAGGCTTGATAAACAAGTGGTAGGTAGCGCGACATAGAGATAGAGAAAACAACTAGCAAGCTAAGATAGAAGTGATATTGAGGGCATGGTCATCTTGCATGAGATCCCGCAAGGAAGAAGAACGAGTCCATGAAGAAGACAAACAGACGTAGTTGAACGAATCCTCACAACTCCGTTACGAAACCGAAGCTAACGAGAGAAGCAACCCGAAAAGAAGCAAGCAACATAGTAAACCAACAACATAAACATGGCACGATGCAAAATCAAGGATGATGCATGTCCGGTTTAAAGAGGCATGGCATGGGAAAGTGCAACAAACAATACTACAAATTAAGTGGAGCTCAATATGCAACAAGTTGCATATTGACGAAACACCACATCAATTATTTAGTTCTCTCTCGTTTGTGTACCCAACAATATTAAATGTTGTTAAGCATGGCAAGAGGTGAAGCACATGTAAACTAAATATTTAGGCAAGTTTAAATGAGGCCGGAAATAACAACAACCATTCCGGAAAATCCCGATGTGCATATCTCGCAATTTAAGCAAACAACAATTTAAACATTCTTGATGTTGTTACCATGATGCGGATGACATATGCAAGTTTTATGCAATATTTATGAAAATGTTGATAAGAGCATGTTATGAAGCATTTGTCATCGTGGCGAAAACTAAATGGGTGCCACGGCAACGAATCCAAAAATGATGCCACGGCAACATATCGGTTCCGGTAGCTCAAGGAGATACCAGTGCAAAAGGAAGTGGGTGTGAGTGTGTCATGCTTGAATGGTGGGGTGATCCCGGATACCGGGTTCCCACATGTCGAAGGCATGGAAAACAAGGAATGAGCAAGCGGCGATTCGAACATGGTGCAAACATGGGCATCTCATACAACACATGCTTTCGTCCACGGGTCATCATCTCGGCGGTTATACCTTCGAAGCGTGCAAACGGACGGTTCTGGTTCGGTGCAATGTAGATGGAGTAGACGTTCTCGGGACGGTCGTAGTGGTAGTAGTTGTTCACAGGTCATTGTGGGAAGTAGTCCTTCTTGTGGTGACGATAGTGGAAGTAGTTGTAACATCCCAAATTTTCAATTTGGAATGTTATACATTAGATCATCATTGCATATCATATTTTATTGCATTTTGGTTGATCCTAAGAATTTCACGCAACTCAAGGACCCTCGGAGAGAGTTGGGGATTTCGTTATTTTCATATTCGAGTTTTCTCAAATTTTGAAAATAGGATCATTTGATTTTATTTATTTTATCTTCAATTATTTTTATCACAAAAATATGAGAGAGGGAATAAAATTACTTTCCCATAATAAAGAAATATTGAGGATTTAATAATAAAATCAAATCAGATTTTATTTTGCTTTTATTTGCGATTTTATTTGAATTTAGGAAAATGCGCGTTTTTCAAAATTGCATTTAGGCCCCAAATAAATGTTCATCCGGTCCGGCTTGATTTTAGAAGCCGAGGAAAATTTATTTCGGGATTTTTGGAGTCCGTTTAGTATTTCTTTTGTTTGTTTTTCTGCGCATAATTATTAGAAAAACGAACCGACTTCGGGCCGGGATCGGCCGGGACTCCTCCGGTCGGGCCCTTTATATAGCGCCGCCCCGGGCCGCTTTTAGCCCCAAGCCGCTGCACCCCCAAACCCTAGCCCACGTCGCGCCCATTCCCAAGCCGCCGCCGCCTGACCCGCCCGCCGAGGTTGACCGCCGCCGCCAGTTTTTTTTTAAAACCGTTGGTTTTCGCCGGTTTTCGTTCGGTTTTTTTAGTTTCTGTTTTATTATTAGATCGGTTTTTTGGTTTAGGTTAATTAGCGAGTGTTCGCTCGTTCGTTCGTTTTAACGAACGCGTTCATCGTTTAGATCCAGATAACGAACGTTCGTTCGTTAATCTGTTCGTCGTTTTTCTTTTCCTCGGATTAATCCGCGATTATTTCTGATCGCGATTTGTGATCCGATTTTCGATCTAGTATAACTTTTCGCTCGTTTATCGGAATCAGGCGATTCAAGCACCTGGGGTTTTGTCTTGAAACCCTCTTTCCGTTTAACCAACTCCAACAAGTTTTTTCCACTATAAAATTTAACCTAGATTCAGAATAGTAAACGAAGTTTGTTTCTTTCGCCGTTTGTCGTTCGTTGCTTCGTTCGATTTGATTTTTTTGCCAACCGGAGTTCTTAAGTTGAACTATCTGGTTAGGTCTCTTATTTGAGTTTTACCTGTGCATTAGTTGAGTACTTATTGTATGCTTGTATGTTTGCAATAGACTACCCAGAGTGCGCTGCTTGCTACTTCGAATCGCTAGGTTTCGCGGATCATCATCAAGGCAAGTAACACTTTGATCATACCTCCTACTACCCCGTTTTATTGCATTAGATCAATCCTCACACATTGCATGATTAGGATCTAATTAAATTGTGGGTTTTGGGAAGTAGATGAGGTAGTACCTATTACCTGTTTCTTTATCAAACCCTGGGAGTTACTTCTACGTTTGCTTATTACCATGCTATGCTAGTAGACGTGGATTGGGTGAGTGTATCCATGACAGATGTGAGATTGTTGAATTAATGGTTTATCTAAGGTGGGAACTTAAACACACATCTGGGTGGATTGAGGCACCTGGGTATTCCAGCGATTGCTTGTTTTCCTTTTGGACCGCCACCCAGGCTCAAAGGGATCATGAGATTATTCATACTAGAAACTTCCGTGTGCAGCCACAAGCTACTATGGGCTCTAGCATAGTTGATTAAGTCGTGCAAACTGTTAAAGTGGTAGACTAGCAGATGTATGGGAAAGTAGGTGTAACGATCTACCTGATCGTAAGGTGCAAGCACTTCTGAAAGACTATGTCTCGGTCATCCGTTTCTCAAACACCATGTAGTGCGAGAATCCCAACGGAGGAGATCGAGTCTTGTGGGGAAAAGTGTGCAAACCTCTGTAGAGTGTATATAAACTAATCATGGTTAGCCGTGTCCCCGGTTATGGACAACTTGAGTATCTAGTACTTGGATTATCATGGGAATCTCATCATGTCACTCTAATTAATATTGTTGGGTTTTTAATGATGATGGTTAATTGGGATTGAGAGGGTGTCTACACTCTCAATGTTTAACAACTACCATGATAGTTAAATAAAATATATTCCTTTGCAGTAGGGAAAAATTGGCTTTACGCAAAACTGTAACCATAGAGCTTTCCACCAGCCAAATATGCATGTAGTATAGCATTACTCTTTCATTGTTCTCTATGTGTTACTTTGCCAGCATATTCCATGTGCTGACCTGTTTCGGGCTGCAACGTTCATGTTGCAGACTTTTTAGACGACGAGTAAGGTGCCTTAGGTCGTGGTTCTATACTCAGTGATGCCGTTGGAGTTGATGGACTCACTTATCTTCCAAGCCTTCCGCTGTTATTGTTATTACATGGCCTTAAGCCATATTTATTGTAATAAGTTCTCTTTTGAGACACTCGTTGTAATAAGTGTGTGATTGCTACTCTGTTATAAATCCTTCAAGTACTATGTGGTGTCAGCATTACTGATCCAGGGATGACACTAGAGCACAGAGATTGGACCGTTTGAGGTCTGGTTGCTACAAGATGGTATCAGAGCACATGCTGACTGTAGGACATGACCACTAAGCTAATGCCCTAGATCACTACTCACTCTTCCCATTCTGACTCCTCATCTTTTCTACTCTTTTAGGATGGCGGATGCAAGGAACAAGTTCACGCAATCGGATGAAGATACACCCTTTGGACGTGACTTGAAAGAAGTCACTAGATATCTAAACATCGGAGTACCAAGTTTCACCGAAACCTACAACACCACTTTACCTGAAGAGGAGCGCTGGATGATTCAAGTTCAGGTTCCAGGAAGGACGTTCATGCCAGTCACAGAGCCCATAGAGTTTTCCTTTGATGCACCAACCTGGAGTCTAGGAAAGAGCATGGCAGCTCACATCGCCATGTGACGTATTGGATAAGTTTACCGCAATGATCTCAAGGATACTATCTATCAGATTTGTGTGTGCCGAGATGAGCACTGGGAGATGATCAACACCAAGAAGGATAGATCAATCGCAACTTTTATCCAGGAGTTAAACCAGCACATTCGATGTCAGGAGAACCAGATGTGCGCGGACATGATAGATCTGAAAAATGCAAGGACAAGAATCACGGAGCTGGAGGAAGAACTCAAGGCTACACGTGAAGATTATATGGAGGAAATCAAAGTATTAGTGGAGAAGAATGACGACCTGATCAAGAAGATCGGAATATTCATGGGAGGCCCTACACCAATAGAAGAAGACGAAGAACCCAACGAGATTCGCCCGGAAGACTACATCATCATCGACGACACCGACTCGGACCCAGATGATAGCGACGATGGCTATGTTGATGAAGCTAGAGCAGATATCATGGAGTCTGCAACCGAAGAATATTTCTAGTAGACCACCCCATCAGTAGTAGTAGTCCACCATGTAAATATAGTAGTCCGAGCACTTATGTGATAGTTAGACTGATTGTATGCCCTTGTTTGATTGAATGAAGTGAAATGTTTGCTTTTGCCTCATGTGCATATGGGTAGTGTTTTCTCTCTAGACCCCTCTCTATTCTTAAATCTCATCTTTTCTAAACCCATTAGATGCCTCCGAGACGTGACCCCGAATTTACCTTCCCACCGGAGCTCACTCAGTTGATCCAGCAGGAGAATATGTTGATGCAGTTGCTAGTCCAGAATCATAATCAGGGGAACAACAACAACAACCCACCACCACCACCTGTTGACCACTTAGCCTGTTTTCTTAGGTTGAATCCGCCGGTGTTTTCCAGTAGCACCGAGCCTATAGTAGCAATGATTGGCTCCGCAAGACAGCTAGGGAGTTGACCACGGCAGGATACACAGATGCGGAAAAGGTGAAGTTTGCCGCACATCAGCTTGACGGACCCGCAGCATCATGGTGGGAGAATTTCACAGCCACTTTCCCTATCGACACTGTCACATGGGACCAGTTTTAGCAGGCTTTCCGTACTGCCCATGTTTCAGCAGGAGCTATGGCCATGAAGAAGCGTGAGTTTCGCAACTTGCGCCAAGGAGAACGGCAGTTGGCCAGTATGTGGAGGACTTTAGTAAGCTAGCACGTTATGCCCCAGATGACGTTGCTACGGATGCAGCTAAGTAGGAGAAGTTTCTAGAAGGACTGAATGATGAGTTGAGCATGCAGTTGATGGTAGCAAGCTTCAACAACTACCAAGAGTTGGTAGATCATGCTCCTATGATTGAGGGGAAGCAGTAGCAAATTGAGAACCGCAAGAGGAAGTATGGACATGGGAAGTACAATTCTAGAGCTCAGTAGGAGCCACGTTTTACCCCTAGACCGGGAGGACATTTTCAGCATACCCATGGAGGAGGTAGCTCGCACAATAATAATGGCCCAAGAATGGTAATGGGAATGGAGGAAGCAACGGCCAGAACCGTACCAACCCATCAACCCCAGCCAAGAGAGACCTGAGCCAAGTCACTTGCTTTAAGTGCCAGAAGACCGGACATTATGCCAATGAATGTCCTAAATCCTAGAATGGGAATGGCAATGGGAGCTCTGGGAAGAAGCCGAACCCTTTCAAAAGGGGACAGGTGAACCACGTAAACGTGGAGGAGGTTGAAGAGCAGCCGGATGCAGTAATCGGTAAGTTTTTGGTTAAGTCTTTTACTTCAATCGTTCTTTTTGATACTGGTGCGTCGCATTCATACATATCAAGGGAATTTGCAGATAAGTATAACCTGCCCACCAAAGTTCTTAGAACACCTATGTTAGTAAGCTCACCAGGAGCGGAGTACATGGCCAGCAAAGGATGTTTTCAAGTGCCATTGAGTATAGGTAGGCATGTGTTTCCCTCGGATTTGATCATTTTGGAATCACAAGGTTTGGATGTAATTCTGGGTATGGATTGGCTGTCGATGTATGGAGGAAACATCAATTGCGCAAGTAAGTCGATTTTGCTCACCACCCCAGAAGGAAGAAGGATCAAGTATGTATCCCGGCATGTGCCGAAGAGGACTCAAGTAAATTTATTAACAGGAGTTGTGCAAGAGGAAGTACCAGTGGTAAAGGATTTCCCTGATGTGTTTCCAGAGGAATTGCCAGGCATACCACCGGATAGAGACATTGAGTTTTTAATTGAGCTCTTGCCAGGCACAGGGCCAATATCTAAAAGACCATACATGATGCCCGCAAAAGATTTGGAGGAGATTAAGAGCAGATTAAGGAGTTACTGGATAAAGGATATATTCGCCCAAGTTCTTCACCTTGGGGATCGCCAGAACTTCTAGTGGAGAAAAAGGATGGATCGTTAAGGATGGTTGT
The DNA here is from genome assembly GCF_018294505.1 of Triticum aestivum. Taxonomy (NCBI): domain Eukaryota; kingdom Viridiplantae; phylum Streptophyta; class Magnoliopsida; order Poales; family Poaceae; genus Triticum; species Triticum aestivum. The sequence goes on along the minus strand of NC_057797.1, from coordinate 294,729,265 downwards.
TGATTATCGAGGATTGAACAAAGTAACAATCAAGAACAAGTACCCACTACCGATGATCAATGATATGTTCGATCGATTGCAAGGAGCTAAGGTATTTTCCAAGATCGATCTGCGATCAGGATACCATCAGTTAAAGATTCGAGAACAGGATATACCTAAGACAGCTTTTACCACCAGGTATGGGATGTACGAGTACACCGTTATGTCATTTGGACTGACTAACGCATCTGCATATTTTATGAACATGATGAACAAAGTGTTTATGGAGTTTTTGGATAAGTTTGTCGTAGTGTTCATTGATGATATTCTGGTTTACTCGAAGAATGAAGAGGAGCATAAGGAGCATTTGTGTTTGGTACTTGAGAAGCTCAAAGAACATCAGTTATATGCCAAGTTTAGCAAATGTGAATTTTGGTTGTAGGAAGTTGGATTCCTCGGACACGTTATATCCAGAGAAGGTATAGCAGTAGATCCCACCAAGGTTGACACTGTGATGAATTGGGAAGTCCCAACAACAGTTGGAGAGATCCGGAGTTTTCTTGGACTCGCAGGATACTACCAGAGATTCATTGAAAATTTCTCGAAGATTGCGAATCCTATGATGGAGTTGTTGAAGAAGGATACCAAGGTCATATGGACTGAGGAATGTGAGGCCAGTTTCCAGGAGTTGAAGAAACGTTTGGTTACATCACCAGTGTTGATTCTGCCGGATCAGAACAAGGATTATGAGGTGTATTGCGACGCTTCACGTCGAGGACTTGGAGCAGTGCTTATGCAGGAAGGAAGAGTTGTTTCATATGCCTCACAACAGCTTAAGCCTCATGAGTTGAATTATGCCATGCATGATTTGGAGTTAGCAGCCGTAGTGCATGCATTAAAGACTTGGAGACATTTTCTCATTGGAAACCATTGTGAGGTGTACACGGATCACAAGAGTTTGAAGTATATTTTCATGCAGAAGGAGTTGAATCTCAGGCAAAGGAGATGGTTGGAGCTCATGAAGGATTATGATATGAGATTGCATTACCATCCCGGAAAGGCTAACGTAGTAGCTGACGCGCTGAGCCGTAAAAGCCAAGTCAACACACTAATGACGGGAGATTTACCGAAGGAGTTAGCCGAGGACCTTCGTGAGCTATGATTGGAGATAGTCCCGAGAGGCTATGTAGCAGCATTGGAGATTCAGTCTACTTTGATGGATAAGATCAGAGAAGCTCAGAAGACTGACAAGGAGGTTGCCTCTATAAAGGAGAAGATGAGCAAAGGAAAAGTTAAAGGATTTCGTGAGGATGAGCACGATACCCTATGGTTTGAAGACCGTGTTTATGTGCCCAATAACCCGGAGATCAGGAAGTTAATTCTCCAGGAAGCCCATGATTCACCATATTCGATTCACCCAGGAAATACCAAGATGTATTTGGATTTGAAGGATACCTTCTGGTGGACCGGAACGAAGAAGGATATTGCGGAGTATGTAGCAGTTTGTGATGTATGTCAGAGAGTAAAGGCAGAGCATCAGAAGCCAGCAGGATTGTTACAGCCATTGCCAATACCCGAATGGAAGTGGGATAAGTTAGGCATGGATTTTATTACGGGATTACCCAGAACTCGTTCAGGCTATGACTGGATTTGGGTTGTAGTCGATCGTTTGACAAAGGTAGCTCATTTCATCCCAGTGAAGACTACCTACACTAGTGCTAAGTTGGCAAAGATATACATGACCAGGATCGTATGTCTGCATGGAGTTCCGAGGAGCATTGTATCAGATAGAGGAACCCAGTTTACCTCAAAGTTCTGGAATAAGTTGCACGAAACTTTGGGTACCAGGCTAGAGTTCAGTACAGCTTTTCACCCACAGACAGATGGCCAGACCGAGAGAGTCAATCAGATTTTGGAGGATATGCTGAGAGCTTGTGCGCTAGATTACGGATCTATTTGGGACGACAATTTGCCATATGCGGAGTTATCTTACAACAATAGTTATCAATCCAGTTTGAAGATGGCCCCTTTTGAAGCTTTGTATGGAAGAAGGTGCAGGACCCCATTGTCGTGGGATGAAGTTGGAGACCCTAGTTGTTTGGGCCATATTTGATCAAGGAGTCTGAACAGAAGGTGAAATTGATTCACAATAGGCTCAAGGTAGCCCAATCCAGGCAGAAGAGCTACGTAGATTCGAAACGCAAGGAGACAGTTTACAAAGTCGGAGAACGAGTTTATCTTCGAGTATCTCCACTTTGAGGAGTTAAGCGCTTTGGAGATAAGGGAAAGTTAGCGCCACGTTTTGTAGGACCGTACAAGGTTTTTGAGCGTATGGGAGAAGTAGCCTACAAGTTGGAATTGCCCGAAGGATTGTCAGGAGTTCACAATGTATTCCACGTTTCCCAGTTGAAGAAGTGCCACGCAGAGATGGCTGATATACCACTGAGAGATACAGTGTCGCTGGAAGCGATTCAGTTGGACAGTGATTTGACTTATGAGTAGAAACCAGTCAAGATTCTTGAGTATGCCAGCCGAGTCACTCGCAGCAAGGTTATCAAGTTTTGCAAAGTTCAGTGGAGCCACCACACCGAGGATGAAGCCACATGGGAGCGAGAGGAAGATCTGCTGAAGGACCACCCTCACATATTTTCTAGCCAACCCGAATCTCGAGGGCGTGATTCATCTTAAGGGGGGTAGGTTTGTAACATCCCAAATTTTCAATTTGGAATGTTATACATTAGATCATCATTGCATATCATATTTTATTACATTTTGGTTGATCCTAGAAATTTCACGCAACTCAAGGACCCTCGGGGAGAGTTGGGGATTTCGTTATTTTCATATTTGAGTTTTCTCAAATTTAGAAAATAGGATCATTTGATTTTATTTATTTTATCTTCAATTATTTCTATCACAAAAATATGAGAGATGGAATAAAATGACTTTCCAAAAATAAAGAAATATTGAGGATTTAATAATAAAATCAAATAAGATTTTATTTGGCTTTTATTTTAATTTAGGAAAAATGCGCGTTTTTCAAAATTGCATTTAGGCCCCAAATAAATGTTCATCCTATGTGCCTTGATTTTAGAAGCTGGGGAAATTTTATTTCGGGATTTTTGGAGTCCGTTTAGTACTTCTTTCGTTTGTTTTTCTGCGCATAATTATTAAAAAAAACGAATCGACTTCGGGCCAGGATCGGTCGGGACTCCTCCGGCCGGGCCCTTTATATAGCGCCGCCCCGGGCCCCTTTTAGCCCCAAGCCGCCGCGCCCCCAAACCCTAGCCCGCGCCGCGCCCAGGCCCAAGCCGCTGCCGCCGCGCCGCGCCGACGCCGCCGTTTCCGCCGCCGCCGGACCCGTCCGCCGAGGTTGACCGCCGCCTCCAGTTTTTTTTGAAAACCGTTGGTTTTCGCCGGTTTTCGTTCGGTTTTTTTTAGTTTCCGTTTTTTATTAGATCGGTTTTTTTGGTTTAGGTTAATTAGCGAGTGTTCACTCATTCGTTCGTTTTAACGAACGCGCTCATCATTTAGATCCAAATAACGAACGTTCGTTTGTTAATCTGTTCGTCGTTTGCATGATTAGGATCTAATTAAATTGTGGGTTTGGGGAAGTAGATGAGGTAGTACCTATTACCTGTTTCTTTATCAAACCCTGGGAGTTACTTCTACATTTGCTTATTGCCATGCTATGCTAGTAGACGTGAATTGGGTGAGTGTATCCATGACAGATATGAGATTGTTAAATTAATGGTTTATCTAAGGTGGCAACTTAAACACACATCTGGGTGGATTGAGGCACCTAGGTATTCCAGCGATTGCCTGTTTTTCTTTTGGACCGCCACCCAGGCTCAAAGGCATCATGAGATTATTCATACTAGAAACTTCCGTGTGCAGCCACAAGCTACTATGGGCTCTAGCATAGTTGATTAAGTCGTGCGAACTCTTACAGTGGTAGACTAGCAAATGTAGGGGAAAGTAGGTGTAACGGTCTACCCGATCATAAGGTGCAAGCACTTCTGAAAGACTATGTCTCGGTCATCCGATTCTCAAACACCATGTAGTGCGAGAATCCCAACAGAGGAGATCGAGTCTTGTGGGGAAAAGTGCGCAAACCTCTGCAGAGTGTATAAACTAATCATGGTTAGCCGTGTCCCCGGTTATGGACAACTTGAGTATCTAGTACTTGGATTATCATGTGAATCTCATCATGTTACTCTAATTAATATTGTTGGGTTTTTAATGATGATGTTTAATTGGGATTGAGAGGGTGTCTACACTCTCAATGTTTAGCAACTACCATGATAGTTAAATAAAATTTATTCCTTTGTAGTAGGGAAAATTTGGCTTTACGCAAAACTGTAACCATAGAGCTTTCCACCAGCCAAATATGCATGTAGTATAGCATTACTCTTTCATTGTTCTCTATGTGTTACTTTGCCAGCATATTCCATGTGCTGACCCATTTCGGGCTGCAACGTTCATGTTGCAGACTTTTCAGACAACGAGTAAGGTGCCTTAGGCCGTGGTTCTATACTCAGTGATGTCGTTGGAGTTGATGGACTCACTTATCTTCCAAGCCTTCCGTTGTTATCGTTATTAGATGGCCTTAAGCCATATTTATTGTAATAAGTTCTCTTTTGAGACACTCGTTGTAATAAGTGTGTGATTGCTACTACGTTATAAATCCTTCAAGTACTGTGTGGTGTCAGCAATACTGATCCAGGGATGACACTGGAGCATAGAGATTGGACCGTTTGAGGTCAGGTCGCTACAGTAGTGGTACTATCGGTCCTCAGCGATGGTAGTGGTACTAGTGATCTTGGCGATGGTAGTCGTTCATGTTCTTAGTCGCACAAGTTTCAGTAGATATTCGGGGTCACAGCGAGGAACTTGATGTCCACGAAGTCTTCAAGGGTCGACGGTAGTGGTACTTGGCAAAATGCATGTCGACGGTAGTTGTTCTCTTATCGTCGTGGAAGTGGTCGTTCACTTGACGATCTTATTAGAACCTCATCAACGGTAGCGATCCACCTTGGCGTTCCGAAGGGGTACTTTGCGTCGTGGTACTTGGCGATTTTGGAGACGGCGGAAGATGAACTTGGCGGTCCTCGTTGACCTGGTACTTGGCATTATTCCCTGTTTGGTGACCCTTGGACTTGGCGTTAACCGAAACAGGGGCGTGATGCAGGGACTCAGGGTGTTCAACGTGTACGGGCGACGCCTTGCTGGACTTGGTGCGGTCGCGAGCGAGTTCTGGAGGCGGCCAGCTGCTGGATGCAGGTTATGGTGGTTGGGGTGAGGTGTGCCTGCCGGATCCCATCCAGATCGGGAGATGGGGCGGCCCTAGCAGTGACGACGAAGCAAAGGCGTAGGACGACAAGGTCCCGCGACAAGGCGTCTCACTGCACGTCGGCAGCGGTGGCTCCCGCGAGGCTGGGACGACGTGGAAGGGCACAGGGGCCCGCGCTCCCTTGCGACAGGGCAGACACGGATGAGAGGGAGGACGCGGCGGAGAGAACCGGGGCCTCAGCTACTCGTGAAGGACGGCGCGGCTCGCCAGTGTCGAAGGAGAAGCAGGGGCGCCGGACCGCAGCAGCAGCTGCCGTAGGCTGGGAGCACAGCGGCGGCGGCCATGGCATCCAGTGAAGGAGGCTGAGGCGCACAGGGAGGCTTCAGAGGGGCAAGAGGGAGGAGGTTGAGGTCGAGAGCTTCTGTGGATTGAGAAGAGGATGGAGTGGGGATGGGCATGAAGCATTGTGGTTCTCTCTCTGGCAGTGCACAGGAGATATGAAAGTGATCGAGAGAGAGGTGGCGATGCTACTGGAGGGAGGAAAGAGATCGAGAGAAAGTTAGGGTTGGAAGGGGAGGTTGGGCCGGCCTAGACGCTGGTGGCCTCGGTGGGCCGGCGCGGATGGTTGGGAGGCCCAGAGGGCCAGCGGGCGCAAGCTCTCTCTCTCTCTCTCTCATTCTTAAACTTTAACCGAAAGACCATTAAAGAGAAGAAAAAGAAAGAGGGGGTTCGGAAAAGAATTTACGCACGTGGATAATTTTCCCGGACTCACAAAAATGTGCTTGTTCCGAGAAAATAGGAATGGCCAAGATTGCAAGGTTTAAGATTCAAACTCATTTGAATTTAATTCAAATGGGTTTGGTTAGAAAGTGGGTGAGGAAAGTCCAGAATTGATGAGGTTTTAGAGGAGCCTCGATAAGAAGTGACAAGAATTGGTGGGAAAGTTTGAGGAAGAACTTGAGATAGAATGGGCATGAGAATTAAATTGCAAGTGTGTTAAGGTGAACTCCAAAATAGTGGAATATTTATTATAGCTCCCTAATAATAGTAGGAGACTTTGGTATGTTTTAAAGAGAATTTCACCATGTGAATTCCCTCAATTTCAATGGATAATAAATCCATGCAATTTATTTAGTTGAGTTGGAAAGATTAAAGACATGATGGCATGATGACATGATGCAATGATGAATGCAACAAGCAAAAACAAATCACACAACGAATCTCGTAAACCATGGAAGGCATCTGGAGCGCCGGTCTGGGGGCGTCACAACACTCCACCACTACAAGAGGATCTCGTCCCGAGATCTAGGATGGCACCTGAGAGAAACAGACACTACAAGAAATATGTCAACTTGTGACCACCACTATTGGTCACTAAAAGGTCATGGTTTTTCATTTGCGACCTTTTTGTGACCAAAAACAGAAGGTCAAAAGCTGGCGGTCATAAACTGACTATAGCGACCTTTCTTCTGGAATGGTCAAAGATGTTTATGACCAAAATATGTCTACTGTGGCGTTTTGGTCACTAGCGACCTCCCCAGGCCACGTAGGCATCCAGCGTGGCAAGCTGATGTGGCACAAGATTCAGCCCGGTCCAATTCGGTTTTCTACATGGGCCTAGCCCAACAATTCGGCCTTTTATTATTATTATCATTCCTACGAATTCTATTGGGCTACATGGGCCAAGCCCAATATTTCAGCCTTTTTATCTCTTGGCTTTGGCCTTTTACAGTCTATTGATTATATATTTTTGGAAAATATATTTTGGAGCTGGTCCCACTAGTCATGTTAATCTCATATATTGATCCCACACATAAGAAAGTTATGAACTAGTCATATTATTTCATAAGTGGGTTGCACTGGTCAGGTTCCCATCTCACACACAAACAAATCACATTCATAATCAAATATTCCAAACAAGAGAACATGTGAAACTCGTCAAATGACACTATATTAGTGTACTACAATTTCTGTAGACTATTACAACCTAGGTATACCAGCTATTACAATATTACAGTCAAATAGAACAGACAACTCTTTGCTGAGTAGCACTTCACAGCTTCACGCTTTTCTTCATGTCTTCGCACTTCCAACTTTCTTAGGCCTGGAGCTCCTGTAAAAGAGCAACCAAGTAAAGAAGTTACGCGCAGCTATATTTGCTACAGATCAGCTATCAACTTGATATTTATGTACACCATACAGAAATTGTTTCCAGTTAGAACAAGTTCACTTAATACTCAACTCCTTTATTTGTGTCCATTTAGTGCAAGTCCATTATCCATGCATATAAACTTTTGCTCCCAGCCAGCACCTACCCAACTAAGTACAAGTCAGGAGGCCACTACTATTAAACCAACTCAAGTGAGAGAGCCAGCAAACTAGGTGGGATATTTCCTTATCACTAAAATTAAAAATTTGAGCACACCAAAAATTGATTGTGTGTCACAAGATGATCCTGAGAGTGCAGAACCATGTTACCATCTCTAAAGCTCATTAGCCAGCAGCAAAAATTGTGTAACATATGTATAACCATTGCAAACAACCTTAGCAGAATAAGCAAAACAAAATTTCATGTAAAATCTTGGTATAACCAGTAGATTATCCCCTAATAGAAGCTAATTAGGCTCCAATACACAAGGCATAGCAAGCACAGACTAAATAAGCCACGCCCATGAAACAGAGCATGGTATTACAGCAGCTCGGAGATGGAGCTAGAGGTAGGAGAAGGACTCACTTGAGAGGAGGTTGTAGTCAAAGCCGCACATAGGCGCCGCCACCACCGTCACCCTCTAGAGGAGACGCTGCCGCTTCATCGATGGACTCATCTGGTACAAGGAGATCATCAAAATGCATCACACTCATGATCATCAAAATGCAGCAGTAGGAGCAAATACAAGTTTAGCCCACCATGAACAGGGGCACTAGGCAATCCAGTAGCAATGTCATATATAGGTAATAATAACAGGACCTTAGATAATTAGTTTTTGTTCTTACTGACACACAAGTTGACAGAATGTACTCAATATATTCTAATAAAAAGGTTTGGGAGCAGAGGGAGAGGGAGGTGGAGATGGACGTGCTACCTGCTACTGCGGTGGTGCCTCTTGGTGGTCGTGCTTGAGCTCCTGATGCTGCTCACTAACCTGCAGGACAAACAAGACCATGGGTAAAGGAACAAGACCATGGGTAACAGTACATCTTCACTTGGATATATCTAAGAAGTCCAGTTGGTTCTCACAAGCAAGTGTTCTCAGGTTTTCCTTAACATGAAAGGTTAACTTATACTTAACTGTGAGCAAACAGTACATAACAAAATCATGGATTTGATTTCAAGTAACCGAGACTGATTAATGTGTTACTGCCTGATACTGTCGATCAGAAAAGCATAAGCAGCAAACAATATCCTGCGTATCAGTGGAAACAAGGTGACAAACTAATGTTCGAGGGAGGTACTTTATATAATAAAAACTAATAAAAACAAACTAGGCACCTGCATAATCACACGGCGGTAGTTTTAGATAATAAAAACTACTGTTCCACGCAGTCTTAGCGCTCCATCAAAGAATCAACTAAAATTACTTTCAAGCAAATAGGTTGTACATTGATCAGGTTGTAAAGGACAAAAATTCAGGGGTGTACCTAGTGCAAGAAGGCATTTACTTGGTTTTGAAGCTAATAACAATTAGCATGCACGTATCACTTGTTGGAGTTGGTGCGTGGTCAAATTCAACTAGTGTAATGTATCGCCTATATATAATAGACCCATCTCTCCAATGCAATTTCACGGACCAAGAAACATAGGTGTTTATCTCTTCCTCTGCTAAACTATCTCCATATGGATACCAGCTAATGATACGCATATTGTATTAAGGCAACGCTTTGGACGGCACATATTCTGCAAGCTACTTCTAATTTGCAAATACAAACGAATGCCTAACAGTGCTCGCATAGAATTAGCAGAGCATGGTAGATTTATAGCCATCAGGGGAGGGGACACCTGAACCCACGTCGGCTGCTGCAGGGCTTGTGCTGCACACAAACACACACATACATGTATTAGAAGCAATTCAGTCAACACTCTTGGCAGGCAAGAGGCAAGTTGGCACTCACAGGGTTGAGATAATAGCAGGAGACGTGCGTACCTGAAGGGTCGAGCAATTGGTCCGAGCCAGGAGAGCAAAGGAGGCATGGCGGCGGTGTGCTGGCGCACCTTGGAAGCCCGGGAACGTGGTGGTACCGATGGTCAAGGAAGAAGACGAGCAGAGCAGGCCCTTGATGGCCAGCTAGATATGTCCCTCCTTCTGCTCCTTGAGGATGGGTGACCTGCAGTAACAGATATGTTATACAACCCGGGATCAAATGTAGCACATACTATCGTTGTAACAGTCTTCTCTTGTGTCTTTGCTAAGACAGATACAGACTAACTGCATGTCCAGGAGGACATTGAATACATACACTTTGAATAAATAGCATAACAAAGTGATGTAGTAACCACATTGAGCATCTAAAAAAGAAGTGGCATGAACAAGAATCAATTGTTTACCTCACCACCAGGTGTCTATCATAGCATACACATTCAGCTTATTCAGTGACAACGGACTAAAAGATGCCTGATATACAATCCTAATTGCAGAAAATTCCTACTAGCACCAAAATACTCAGGCTGAAATCACTGAGTTGAACATACATCATATTGCATCTAATCACAGGACACTAGTCTGTAACAGACTAGCTGGTATTGACATACAAGAGTACGGCTAGGCGCGAAGAAGGCACTAAAAAGGGGGTAGAAGCTACAATCTTCCTGGTCTAAGCATCATCTGATCAAAGAAGGAAGTACAGGCAGAGGCCAAGCTGTACTACTCGCTTTCGGGCACCAATTCCATCAGCTCTTAATACCACCGCATCTACTGGCCGGCCATGGACGAACAAAGTCGCAGCAATACATGGAGCTCAAGAGCTAGGGGTCATTGACACACGCACGGACAGCCGAGTGGGTCGAGGAGGGTACCTTGGCATGGTTCCAGGTGTTGCCGACGGTGAGGGGCCCGTGGTCGGCGAGGATCTGGAGGAGGCGGCCGGAGATTGCCAAATTGGATGGAGAAGGAGCTCCATCTCCTTGGTGGCGACCCGTCCCATGGAGGTTCGCCCCTCCTGCCATCATCGTCGTCCCATCCACAACCATGTTGACCTGCCGAAAGGGAACACAAGACGAGGTGAGGTGAGGAGGAGATAGTGCGCGAATAAGGAGGGGAGGGGCTTACCGGTGCCAGATCTGGCCACCTCTGGCCTCGCCGTCGCCGGATTTGGCAGATCCCAACGAATTTAGGGGTGGCGGCCGAAACCCTAGCCACGGGTGAGGGTTGCGGGCGAGTACTAGAGGGCGCGGGTCGGGGCGTGGGCTTGATGGTGAGGGTCGTCGACGGCGGGGGTGGGCGGCGGAGGGGGTGGTGAGAGTGGGCGGCGGTGGGGGTGGGCGACGGTGGGCGGCGGTGGATTCAGATCAGATCGGGGTGAGGGAGAGGAGAGAGGGGCGTCAATGCGAGGGAGAGAAGGGTGCGAGAGGAGGAGTGCGGGACGTGGGTGAGACGGGCGACGTGCGGGCCGTTGGATCTAGGAGCATCCGACGGTGATTCTCCACGATCCGCATGAGAGGCCTCTGGACCAATCAAAACGCATTATACAGGTATGATATTTTGACCATTTAAATTGGTCGTAATCGACTAAAAGTAAGGTGCTAAATCATGTTAGCTATTTTATTATGACCTGGAAAATTGAAAAAAAAACTTCGCATTGTGTCAGCAAATTTGAATTTAGTTTTCAGGAATAATCACAAATTGAAATAAGACAAATATTTTTATAAAGAGTTATGAGAAATGACTTCTTTTAATTCATTTTTTCATTTATTGTGTGTCCAAAATGAGTTCTTTTGTGAAGGACCTATCATATATTTATTACAAATTTTTACCAAATTAATTTTCTAAAATACTAGAACAAATTTAATGCACAATTGACCAAATGGTTGGGTGTAAAAAGTTTTGATCTACCTCTCGTGAAAAAGACAAATTTTCGTCGATTCAGCTGGAAGCGGGTCAAATTTGAACTGTAGCTACCTCGTAGTTTGCTCTTTATTTTTCCAAAAATTATTTCTAGGTACATAAGTATCTATTTAATCAGAGAAACGCCAAAAAAATTCCAAGATTCAGCCACTAGCTAGGAACGGTCATTCCCGCCGTTTTGACCGCATTTTGAAACGGGCATAAAAAATTCAAAAAAATCAAAAAAATTGGGAAACCTTCGCATTGTGTCATTATATGTGGCCAAGTTCCTAGGAAAAATAACAAACTTGTAATACGGCAATTATTTTAAAAAAGTGTTCTCAGAAATGAGCTATCATCTCTGAAGATTCATGGCTTTCAAGCCAAATGATCAATCTTATGGCCACATTTGTGGCATAGTTTGTTCAAATGATCTCATATTGTGCACAAGGGTGCATATTAGAATGGCAAACAATGTTGCCTAAGGAAGTTTTCATTTTCTTTGGACGAAAAAACCATTTTTCATTTTCCGAGTGCCCAAAAGGAGGTTTTTTTGTGAAGGACCTCCCAAATAATTGTTGCAAAATTAGACCAAATCTATTTTCTAAAATACTAGGACATATTTGATGCACAATTGACAAAATGGTTGGGTGCAAAAAGTTTTGATCCACCTCTCGTGAAAAAGACAAATTTCTGCCGATTTAGTTGGAAGCGGGTCAAATTTGAACTGTAGCTACATCGTAGTTTGCTCTTTATTTTTATCAAAAATCATTTTTAGGTACAAAAGTATCTATTTAATCAGATAAACACCAAAAGTTTTCCAAGATTCAACCACTAGCTAGGAACGGTCAAGCCCGCCGTTTTGACTGCATTTTGAAACGGGCATAAAATATTCAAAAGAAAATCAAAAAGTTGGAAAACCTTCGCATTGTGTCATCATATGTGACCAAGTTTCCAGGAAAAATAATAAACTTGTAATACGGAAATTATTTTAAAAAAGTGTTCTCAGAAACGAGCTATCATGCGTGAAGATTCATGGCTTTCAAGCCAAATGATCAAACTTATGGCCACATTCATGGCATAGTTTGTTGAAATGATCTCATATTGTGCACAAGGGTGCATGTTGGAATTCCAAACAATGTTGCCTAAGAGAGTTTTCATTTTCTTTGCACGGAAAATTCATTTCCCATTTTTCGAGTGCCCGAAATGAGTTTTTTGTGTGAAGGACCTCCCATATATTTGTTGCGAAATTGGACCAAATCAATTTTCTAAAATACTAGGCCATGTTTAATGCACAATTGACCAAATGGTTGGGTGTGAAAAGTTTTGATCCACCTTTGGTGAAAAAGATAAATTCTCGTCGATTCAGTTGGAAGAGGGTCAAATTTGAACTGTAGCTACCCCGTAGTTTGCTCTTCATTTTTTATAAAAATCATTTCAAGGTACATAAGTATCTATTTAATCAGAGAAACACCAAAAAAAATTCCAAGATTCAACCGCTAGCTAGGAACGGTCAAGCCCGCCGTTTTGACCACATTTTGAAACGGGCATAAAAAATTCAAAAAAAATAAAAAATTTGGAAAACCTTCGCATTGTGTCATTATATATGACCAAGTTTCCGGGAAAAATAATAAACTTGTAATAAGATAATTATTTTTAAATAGTGTTCTCAGAAATGAGCTATCATGTGTGAAGATTCACGGCTTTCAAGCCAAATGATCAATCTTATGGCCACATTCATGGCATAGTTTGTTCAAATGATCTCATATTGTGCACAAGGGTGCATATTGGAATGGCAAACAATGTTGCCTAAGGAAGTTTTCATTTTCTTGGACGAAAAAACCATTTTCCATTTTTCGAGTGCCCGAAAGGAGGTTTTTTTGTGAAGGAACTACCAAATAATTGTTGCAAAATTGGACCAAATCATTTTTATAAAATACTAGGCCATATTTAATGCACAATTGACAAAATGGTTGGGTGTCAAAAGTTTTGATCCACCTCTCGTGAAAAAGACAAATTTCCACCGATTCAGTTGGAAGCGGGTCAAATTTGAACTGCAGCTGCCTCATAGTTTGCTATTTATTTTTTCCAAAAATCATTTCTAGTTACATAAGGACCTATTTAATCATAAATACATGGTTTGGTGGCGATACGTCGAGGTTTGGGCGGTGGCCGAGGGCCCCAACTCTAGAGCGCATAAACTCGCATGCCCGTCGCGTGGTCACCGCGTGACCGTAATGTTGCCATGTGTTCTGGGCGGCCTAGGAATGTCTAGTGGGTTGGGCACTCCCCAGGTTGGTTCTAGGAAGAAAATCACAACATAAGATTCTCACGAGGGGACCGATCGATGCTCAAACATGAATTAGCAGCCAAGTGTTTGATTAGCGGTACAGGAAATGCACATGGCCAATGGGCGTGAGTTTTGGCTGAGGATGATCATCTACTAAGGAGAATGTATTCACAAATTTTTAGCTCAAAAGGAGGATCCTAGGTGGTACTTGCTTTGCAAAGTACCACACTGGACAAAAATATGAATGTTGAAGCTGGGCTCAAAATAATGAATGGATTGAGCTGAAATTTTGTGGAGGATGGTTATTTGGGCATAGGAAAGCATTGTAGAAAATTGATACCGTTTGGACATTCCAAAGTAGTACTTCCTTCACAATGCTCTTCTATGGACATAAACTTGGGAAAACTAGTGAGAGAGATTGGATGAATTAAATGAGCTAAAACTTGGTGTAGGTAAGTTACTTAGGTATGGTCATGCGCTGGTAAATTTTCAGATCATTTGGGTAAGCCTAGCTAGTACTTACTTCACAAAGCTTCTCTCGAGGTAGAAACTTTGGAAATTTTCTGAGAAAGATTTACTAGAAAATTGAGCTGAATATTATCATGTGGCAATGATTTGGGTATGGAAGAGTGCCCGAAAAGTTTGAGGGTAATAGGAGGGGTCTATATAACACTTGCTTTGCAACGTGCCAATTTGGCCATAAAATATAAATTGAACCTGGGCTCACATAGATGATTTAACTGAGCTGCAATTTGGAGGAGGGTGATAATTTGGGCATATGAAGGAACTGTATAAATTTCATGTCATTTCGAGATATAAAAAAGGTACTTCCTTCACAATGCTTCTAGGTGGACAAAAACTTTGGAAATTTGCCGAGGAAGATTTGCTAGGCAAATGGAGCTGAATTTTGTCATGCGGTAATGATTTGGATAGAAAAGAGTGCCCAAAAATTCCTAGGGCAATCAAGAATATATAAATAGCACTTCCTTCATAAAGTGTTGTTGTGAACGGAATAGGAAAATGAATATTGTTGAATTAGTTTTGAACTAGGCAAGGAAGGACTTTTACATATTTGATGAAGATATGACCCAAAGAATTTATGAGATTTTTTTGGGAATTTTGGGAATGACAGAAGGTTGCTTCACAACCTAGGGCAAAAACTGCCACATGGACATGACACATAGGCAAAACTGATGAGGTGGCGCCTAGTCATAGAAACCCACCACAATTTTACAAGGTTATGACCATCTATATTGGTCATGATCAGCTAGAAATAAGGCAGCGGACTAGTGCTGTCTACTTTATGACCATTCCGTGTAAGGAAATTACGACCTTTCTGACCAAAATGGTCGCAATGGTTTAGGGTTTGGAGCCCCCCGAACAGCTTTTGACCAATTGGTCTAAAATGGTCATAGATTTATGACCAATTCTTCCAGGGTCACTGACAGAAGGTCATAAGTTGACATATTTCTTGTAGTGAGAAGAGGAAGAGAAGAGGTAAAACTAAGTTGCTTCTTGGACAAACGAGTGAAAGCATGAGCCTTGAAAGATTGTACAAATTGAAAGAAAGAATACAACGAAGATGAACAAAGTTGAAAACACTCCGTTAGAACAGAGGAACAAGGAACATTACTAGAACCTTGTAGGTTGAAAGACATAAGAAAATGGTTGCAATGGACAAGAAGTACATGCAAGCACTCCGGTTGAAACAATATGTACAAGGAATGATAAAGATCAATTACGACAACACTCCGATTAGAGATGGAAGGCAATAAGATGAACTTGGAAAAATTAAAGCACTTGGATGAGACTCCGGTTAGAAGAGGAATGATAGCCACAACACTCCGGTTAAAACAAGATAGAGAAGGAAAAATAATGATATAATTTGGACAGCACTCCAACTGTAAATGGAAGGAATTAAACACGAACTTGACAAGATGAGAGGATACTTGGTGAAATCAATAACACACTACCTCCGGAACTATTGAAAGAATGGCACATTGGGTAAGAAAGATTTCAGACAGCACTCCAGTTGAGAAGGCGGGCAAAATTTGACAGAATGGTAAGAGCTTGAAAAGAGGGCACGACACTCCGGTTGAATGGATAAGCAAAGGAAAGAACATGATCTTTGACAAAAATGGGATGATGGATCGAAGTGAGGAACATCACAATGCCTCCGGAACAAAAGAGTGGAATGAAAACAACGGAGAAGAAAAAAACATCCTCTCTCACAAATAAATTGGAAAAGCTTCCTTACGAACAAGGGTTGAATGGAGTTGTTGGAAAATCAACAACAAAAGAATAAGCTTGTAGTGGGCTTATGGAAAACATCTCAAAATTACAAGGTGAAATTCTACCACTAACAGAAACAATAGATTGGATTGATATAAAAAAGGAGACGAGAAACTTATTTCACCGGGAGGATAATTGAAGAACTTGGGTCATTTATAAGCACCATAATTAGCAACAATCCTTAGGGAAAGCTTGAGGTGAAATATAACCCAAGATAATTCCAATGAAGAGATTGATGGGTTGCAAAGGATCTCACGAACGAAATGAAAATGATGGGTTTAAAATATGTCATTCCGGTCAACTTGTGAATCATGAAACACGAAGGGAAATTGTCAAGAGTGGCATAACACCACCTCAAAAGATAAGAGAGAAAGAATTGCACTTAGGAATGCAAGATGAAGAATGCTTGAACTCCTCAAAACAAAACATGTGTTGAACACCATGTTTCTTTTAGAGTATAGCTTGGCGGATCTTAGCTTCAAGAGAAATCTTGAAGAACAATTGAAGAATGAAAAGAATCCTTGACGAACAACCATGTAGAGCCTCCATGAAGAACTCCGGTAATAAAGGATGATAGAAAGAAAGAGAAGTTGCAAACGCAAGGTGAATCCTTACAAAGATTTAGATGGATCTTCGTGATGATATATTTGAGAGAGCTTGGAACTCCGGGAAAAGAAAAGATGAAGGATCTCGAACCGAGAGATGTGACATGATGAACAACCCTGGAAAGAAGAAACTAGATCACTTGGATGAAACAATAATAAGAATAACATTATGCATATCCTTCACCAATTTAAATTGATGGCAAGCAATGGATTTGGCATACTACTTATTCTCGTTGAAAGGATTAAGAGAGATATAGCGCAAAACTTGAGAAAGTCTTCAACGAACCAGCGGTAGGATTTAACCAACGAATAAATTGATATGATAAAGAAGGAAGAGAAATCTTGAACGAACCACCATAAGAATTGAAAATGAATGAAGAAAATAAAATAAAGAAACACCGGCAAGAATTAGAAATGAATGGAAATACTCGAGGGAATTTGATACAGGAGAATGAAGAGATCACCAGCTGATTAGAGGATACTTGAATGATGCCTCGGAAGAATTTGAGAACGAGAGCTGAAAGCTGGAATGAATAATTCTAAGATGATGGGCTCTGGAGAATCAAACTAAAAATACTCCTGAATTTCTCCGGATGGGTGAAAAGAATTCTCATAATCGAAATAATTATGAGAGGATGGCATCAAGCAGACCCATGAATCTTAGAGAGAACGGACCAAGACTTAGGAGAAATCCTTCTTTAGTCTTAAAATGTTGAGAATGATGATGAGAAACACCATGAATTGTTGAGGCACTCTGGAATGAAGAATAGAAAGGTTGAACCAACAATGAAAAGAATTTGAAAGATCTTTAAGAAAGACATATGACTGATGACAATCCATTCTTACGTCAAACTTGGAAAAGAATTTTAAGAGTAACTCCGGAAAAATTAGAAGAGTCGGGTAAGATCCTGGGAAAAGACCTGTGGGTTAGGGCCCACTCAAAAGGTACACTATTGAACGATTACTTGAAAGGGACATTGCACCGGTTGAATTAAATGACTTGAATGAGATAACAACCTCAAAATAACTTGAACAGATTGAGAATGGAAACATGAATCTTCTGAGAGATCTTCAACACTCTGGAACCCTTGAATAGCGAGAAGTGAAAGATTAGGAGATACACCGGCATGGGAAAGCATTTGAAAAGAGGAAAAGGGACATGGTCAACACCAAAAGCTTGAATTGAATCCACCGGAGAAGAAAATGAGTGAGTGACGAACTTGATGCTTCCTTAGTATCTTCCTGAGAATCACCGAATAAGAATATTGACGGAGAAGAGTGGGGAGACTTCCCATCAATAAAATGAATACTTGATTAAGAAATCCGAGTCATTGAAGAAAAGGGTGGGAGGGCGGGAAAAACAAAGACAACTTGGGACGGATGAAATAAACACCGCTGAGAAGAGCTGATAATTGATCTTATGGATGGGGAGAATGATGGGATCGTCTCGAAGAGAAGAACGCCGGTTGGAAATAGAATTGGGATGACAATCTTGATAAATAAGAAGGATTGGTGTTCACATAGGAATATGAGAACACTGCTTAGGAAAGGTATGGAATCAACACTTGATATTAAAGCAACTCGAATACCACAACAAAACAAAACAAGGATTGGCTTGCAGGATAAGCCGGAACAAACATATGATAGAGATATACCCAATCCCATATCATGCATCTATCGGAAAGATATCCTAGGAGCTACTTGAATTCCCACTTATAAACTCCCGAAACTTTCTTGTTATGCAATTTGGTGTTGCGGATACAGGGGAAGCATAATATCTCACCCAAACTAATAATCCCTACATCCAGCTGTATCCATCTGTCAACACATAACCAAGAAACCATCGGAAATTGTGTACCTCAACCTTCGAAAAGTATCCGTTATACGAGTTATGGCAATACTCCCGAACTCCTTCCCGGTACTGGGTGGCGTTGAGGTTATCTCACCAACAATTGCATAAAAGAGATTTTCGATGTCGGCGAACTCAGGTATTCCAGAACTACAACGATAAAATTGTGATGACAACACCTCAGAGCTCAACTCCCCGGGACACTGCCACAACCCCTAAATGTCAGGAGGCACCAAGAACAGTGTTCTCATCACAAGAATATCGGAACGATTACAAGATACCCGCGTGATCCTAATTTTTTTTGTGAAATTGGAGGAGAGGAAAGTCAAAACTTCTATATCAGGAGGCCTCACCAGAGCGGCGAAGGGATTGAGGAGTAAAAAGAATCCTACTCTCCTACATATATATATATATATATATATATATATATATATATATATATATATATATATATAATCCTAAGACTCAAAATATTTTGTTCTAGATTCAACAACATCACCGATTCGATCAAGCAGGGGGCTCCTAAGTCGGGGATGGCTCTGATACCAACTTGTAATGCCCACGATGTGGCTATGTCTCCCACGTGTCGAGGCACGACTTAGAGGCCCGCATGGTGGTTTAGTCGCAAGTGGGGTAATCTTCACACAATCCCATGTACTGAATAAGAAAGGGAAAACGAGTTGGCTTACAATCGCCACTTCACACAAATAACAAGTTAAACATACATCATCCAGAGTACAACCAAGGTCCGACTATGAACCAAAAATAAAAGAATACAACCCCAAATGCTAAATCCCCGATCGTCCCAACTGGGCACCACTACTGATCATCCGGAAAAGACACATAACAACGACCAAGATCTTCATCGAGCTCCCACTTGAGCTCGGTGGCATCACCTGCACTGGTATCATCGGCAACTGCAACTGTTTGGAAGTATCTGTGAGTCGCGAGGACTCAGCAATCTCACAACTGTGATATCAATACTATTTAAGCTTATGGGTAGGAAAGGGTAGTGAGGTGGAGCTACAGCAAGCACTAAGCATATATGGTGGCTAATATACGCAAATAAGAGCGGCAAGAGAAGCAACACAATGATCGAGAAGGTAGAAGTGATCAAGAAGTGATCCTGAAACTACTTACGTTCAAGCATAACACAAGACCGTGTTCACTTCTCGGTCTCCGTCGGAAAGAGACCATAATGGCTACACACGTGGTTGATTCATTTTAATTAAGTCAAGTGTCAACTTCTCTCCAACCGGATATTAACAAATTCCCATCTGCCACATAACCACGGGCACGGCTCTCGAAAGTTTATACCTTGCAGGGGTGTCCCAACTTAGCCCATCACAAGCTCTCACGGTCAACGAAGGATATTCCTTCTCCCGGAAAGACCCGATCAGTCCTAGAATCTCGGTTACAAGACATTTCGACAATGGTAAAACAAGACCAGCAAGACCGCCCGATGTGCCGACAAATCCCGATAGGAGCTGCACATATCTTGTTCTCAAGGCACACCGGATGAACACTATGTAAGGCAACCGAAGATACCCCAAGTAGCCTAGGGTTGTGTGACGCCCTGAGACTGTTGCGCCAGGTGTCTTCGAGTTTTTCGCTGTCTTTGCCATGTCTTTCGCTTGCGTGCTGCATCATTCGCATTGCATCATGCCATCGATTTAAATGGATCAGAAATCCATGCAATTTATTTAGTTGAGTTGGAAAGATTAAAGACATGATGGCATGATGACATGATGTAATGCACATGATGCAATGATGAATGCAACAAGCAAAAACAAATCACACAAATGAATCTCGAAAACCATGGAAGGCATATGGAGCACCGGTCTCGAGGCGTCACAGTATACAAAGTTTGAATTTAGAAAAACCCAATATGCGGTATTATGTACTATATATTCTATATTCATTATTTTTATGCAGTCAATGCATGTATTTACACATACACGATATAAACTGTTGATTGATGTTGATCCAATGGTCCAGGTGGCTGCGATTCAGATCTACTATAACCTAATTGTACCCACACACGTTCTTCTCGAACGAGCAGCACGATAGTGTGATCGATCCACACAAGAAGCTCTCAATTAGACTTCTAGATGTGCCACATGGCTTCATGGGTGGCCCCCACATCATATTATTCATACTATGTTGACTAAAAAACCATAAATCACCCAAAACAAGATCTTCCTATTTTTTGTTCATATGAGGTTGTGTCGTGAACATACCTATTTGTATAGTGGTAGTAATATTACAAACTTCATAGTAGGAGTAGTACGGAGTGCTCCTACTCTATCAACGAGTCCCATCTGACACCAAATTTCTTGGCTTCTGTGCTATAGCTAGGTCTTCCCCTCCTCGTTTCTGTTTTCCGACGAGGTGGGCGGGATGCAGTTTGCCAATAGTCGGTTTGCTCAATTGCGGCCCCACATGAAAGTGAAAATGCTAGGCAACACTCCTTGCCTAGCTATGTGGCGTGCTGGACAGACCATGGAGTACTCCCGATTCCCGGGCATGTGAGCGTGCGATGTGAACGCGGTAGGACTTTTCCTTTTACACATGTACAAATTGTAACATTTGGTTCTGCTCCTTGGCACAATCGATAGCTAGAAATAACGATTGTAAACACTAGGGTGGGGTTCCCCTCGATAAGCAGGGTAGTAGCTAGGTTGGCGCAGCATCGGTTTGGTCACATGCGGTCCCACATGTTGCAGTGATATAAAGTCTAGCCAATGTGTGTTGACCGGGGGCCTGGACTAACAGTGTGGTAGGCAACGCGAAAAGGACATGCGTCATGTACGTGTTCCTGTTTCTTGTTTTGAACTTGCGAACGTGACAGGTGTGTTGCACAAGTAGTTTTGAATATATATGTTCGGTCTCAATTTTTGAATTTACGAGTAGTTCGTAGGTCGGGTCAAGCATGGTACGTAAATTATGAAGTTGATGCAAAAGGTAAGCACAACATCCGTCCTGGTTTGTTGGTCCCCTTCGTGTGTTGATAAAGGGAGTACTAGTTACAATGATGCATATAATTGACGCCAAATGTGAGAAAAGGGATCGCACATGTCTTTATTGAATGGGCTGAGAATGCAATAGTACAATAAGAATTAAGGCCACGACAACGCAATCACCGTGGTGGTTACAGGAGGCAAGAAGAAAGATGCATCCATCAATGTATGACCTACTCCTCCTCGACTCAGTGCGTCGGGCCACCGACCGGCGGCTTAGGAGCGAGGACTTTTGTGGTGAGGTCAAGGTGCTTCTCAACAAATGCGTCCAAGGCTTCCAGCCGGTTGACTAATGCCAACGTTGTAGCGTCCTCACCCGCCTTGTAGATGGCTATGTACACGACTTCCTTGTACACGTGGATGTGTAGGTTGATGAATTCTTGCAGGGCAAGGTGCCTCACGGAGAGCACGACCTCCAGGTGGACATTCTTTGTTGCATCAGCGGGCAGTCGCAAGGCCACTAGTGATTCAATGAGGTTCTCTCCATGGAGGCCGATTAGGGTGGCAGGCAATGAGGAGCCTCGGCGCATGGGCTGGAGGAGTACGACGATGTCGCCCGTGTGCTTCTTGACAATGGTGAACTTGTTGATGGTGGCAATGATCATCTTGCCCAACTGAGAGTCGTGGCTGGCGTCGACGATGGCCATGAACCAAACTGTCGCCAACACCCTCTGGAGACGACCCTCGGTGCCATGCCGTTAGCCGTCAACATGGACCATCTGGTCTGGCACAGCCGCTGGCCGCTCGTGTGCAGCACCTTTATGGGTCTGGAGTGAGAACACTTGAGCTTAGTGTAGGTGCGTACGATGTGGTAGATGCATTTGAATGGAGGGGCAACTTTATATGAGTGCAAACTGCGTTGCATTCACATCGTGCTGCCTCTTTTCCCCGTCCTCCTCCCATTACTTCCCTCAGCATGCTAATTGAAGGAGGATGCATCATTGGTCGTTCAACATTTTGGGAACCACTACCCTCTGCCTCGTCTACATTAAAGCCGTATCGGGAACTGTCCTTGTTTACTAGTTTACCATCCATTTCTTAGTTTTTCTTACCCTCCTGGTTTGCTAGCTGTCAAATCAAATACTACTAGTAGTATGTACCAGTAGTACTAGTAGTAATACAAGTATAGTAGTAGTAGGGAGTGGTGCGCCGCCCGTGGCAGCCCGGTTGAACACGCCTCATCGCCGCCATCAAACACCTCTATTAAACCCGCATGGAAACCAGGAAACCTACTCCGGCCACACGTTTGTTCCTGAGCGGGCCGGAATTAAACGCAACACCAACTGAGCTCCTCATGTCCGCCCTATGTTTAAGCGAGGCTAGACACCGACAAAGCTCCTCCTGTCCGCCCTCTATTTAAACAAGGTCAGATGCCCTGCAAGAATCACACCCCTTCGGTGCTACCCCATCTCCTTCTTTACCATTTTATCCACTCTTACAATGGCTTCCGAGGAGCAGTTCTTCGGCATACTAGCCATCCGGGTGGCCTGCCGAGACCTCCGGATACGAGCGATGCAGCTTGCTATTCCAACTACCTCGCCTAGCCTGACGGAGCCAGTTGTCGCCCCAAGTCGGTGCGTGGTTCAGCAACTCACCACTCCTGTTTAGCTCGATGAGGAGTTGCGAGTTGCTCCATGCCAGCACGGCCAGGAGCACGGCAGCACGTGCATCGTTGCTGTCGTCGATGATGCCTCTTCGTACCTATGCCTTCGGTGTCTGTGGTGGCCGCACCACTAGTGCCTGCGGCAGCGCCATGCAGGCAAAGATAGAAGTCGGGTGCGCGGAGAGCGATGAGTCGGTGGTCAGCACCTCTATGTATGCTGCCATCATCGAGGAGAAGAAGAACATGGGAGGCCACCACCGTTTGGGTCCCATGAAGGCCACCACCAAGATGACAACCAGGTACACAGGCCGTGTCTTGCCTAGTTCTTCTCTTTCGAGGACCTTCGCCGACCCCGCAACTGTCTGCTGGACATTTGATCCGTGGGTGGCCATTTAGATTAGGTATTAATTATACCTCCAGAGCCAGACTAGCACCACTTAGTTGATATAAATGTAACTAATGAGGACATCAACACCATTGTTACACCCACAACCCTTGCTGCTATACATGCCGGACCAATTACTAGAGCTCATGCACGCCAATTAAATTACCAACTACTTTTGTATCTTGGTAATGATTCTAATGTTCATGAGAATATGATGATGCCTAAATTGGATACATTTGTCTTGCTTACAAATGAAGGGCCTAGCTTGGACAAGAAGGATGAACATTGGAGCAAGATCAAGCATGGAGATGATGGCATGCGCAAGGGTAACAAGAATGGAGTTAGAAGTGATTATTTCAGGACTTTGAAGCCACCATAATGAGTGCATGAAGCCTTGGACAAATATATGCAAGATGTCACTAAATAAATTTCATCCAGAAGCTATTATAGGTGCTGCGTCACCTTATTATTGGGCTAAGCCCACGTAATTCCAAAATACTTGAGTATAGGCTATTTTTAGATTTCGTATGTGTGTGGAAACAAGAGTTAGGGTTGGTTGCAGACCCCTCCTCCAAGGGCCATGAAATACCCCCCTCGTCCTCCATATATACAGCCCTTAGGGCACCATTTAGACTTTGGGTTTTGTTTAGATTGAAGTTCGCCATATCTGCAACTTTGCATACTTCGTTTATCTTCAACGACCAGACCAAGATGTCACAGAACCCCACCTTGATCAATAAAGATTTCATCTTACATTCGCAATATCCAGATTGCAATCTTAGTTTCCTGCTTGTTCTTTGTTTGCTTGAAGGAAATAGACCTTCGCGGTTAGGTTGGTCGTGCTTCGGCATGGTCAATAACCTCTCGGAGTTGGTTTAGCGATTGCTAAGGCGCGACGTCCTCACACGCTCGTAGTCGGAACGTGAAAGTCTACTCCTCCAAAAAGATAATCACCTTCTCATGAAAACATCGGGACACCTTCGCCTATATCATGTGATACCATATTTCCAGGTTGCTCGGTGAGATTTTGCAGTTTTTCATTGTTTAGATCGAGTACGTTCTTCATACCTATAGTCTCGAAAAAAGTCAAAAAATGGGGTTAGTTCATTATAACCAAACCAATCTGAGCCTTTGCATAATCTTCTTCGGGTTTTTCCTTTGTTGAATTTGCAGTTGCATCATCGTGTCGAGTGTTGGTCTTAGTGTCTACTCTTTCAGAGTTTCGAGTTCTGGTCACAAGTTGCCACGCCGTCGCAGCACCATCTTCATCGTTGTAGCCATATTCCACCACCGCTGCAATATACCACCACGCTGCCATATACCACCGCCGCCGCCATAGACCACCGGGCAGTTTTTAGGCCAAAATTTCGACTCGTGAAAATATTTTTCCCTATCCAGTTTTTTGGCTTTTCTGAGTATTTTGAGACACATGCCATCATACTGATTTTTATCGCACTTTTTGGTCATCGCTGCCCTGATTTCCGAAAAAAAGTAGTCAAAAATATTTCATGCCTATCATGTTATTTTGACTTGGGAAGAATTTTCAAAGACTCGCCGTTATAATGATTTTCAGCAAAAAAAGGAGCGCAAAAAAGAGTGATTTTTTCCAGAGTGTGATTTTCCCTTGTTTCCGTGCAGTGACCTGATCTTGTTAGTGTTCTAGGCTCGCGTCTCTAGCACGGTCTAGCCTAGGACCAGTACAGTACCATCATTGAGCGTTTCTTCAACTTTGCATCTCTAAATTGATTATTGCTGACATTTTTGCTACCATATCATAAGCCTTCCGAGCTCCACATACACCTACATCGTGCGTTTGACACAACCTAGCAATCGCTCTGTCCAACCTTTTAGAGTTTTGACTACAACGGTTGCTGATCACCACCTGCTGTTGGTTAAGAA
Organism: Triticum aestivum; assembly: GCF_018294505.1. Lineage (NCBI taxonomy): Eukaryota > Viridiplantae > Streptophyta > Magnoliopsida > Poales > Poaceae > Triticum > Triticum aestivum. The sequence continues at coordinate 294,704,015 of NC_057797.1, read as the reverse complement.
CTGGTTAGAATTTGAGATTTGCTTGACGGATTTGTGACATCCCACCACCAGCACTATCTAGTAGTCTGTAGGATCATATTCTTGTGTGTTTCTATTGCTGCTAACCATGGTAGGACCAGAAGATGATGAGATTGACTGGGAGAACATGACGAAGAAGGAGCTTCGTGATAAATTTCAACAAATGTGGGGTCAACAGGTGGAAGATGTGATGGCCATTTTTGGAAAGGCAACCGAGAGGATTGGTGACATTGAGAAGACAATTGACACCAAGTTGGACACCAAGTTTGATGAAATACTCGCGCGTCTACCACAACCACCACCTGCATCTGATGTACCATTGCAACAACATCAATAACCACCACTTCGTGATCCAGCAGGGCAAGCACAGCGTGTTCCTCTTGAGCCAGGACAAACTTCTAGTGCCACTGTTACTGGTGTTGATGCTTCTTTAGCTCCTGCAGAGGCCGGGGTGAACCCCCTTTTCGAAAAAAATACGCGCATGCTATGGGACTTGCAAACTTCAACACGAGTATTTCTCAAATTCACAACTACTCAACTAGCACACTCTAATATCACCACCTTTATATCTCAAAACAATTATCAAGTATCAAACTTCTCATAGTATTCAATGCACTTTTTATGATAGTTTTTATTATACCAATCTTGGATGCCTATCATATTAGGACTAAATTCATAACCAAAGCAAATTACCATGCTGTTCTAAAGGACTCTCAAAATTATATAAGTGAAGCATGAGAGATCAATAATTTCTATAAGATAAAACCAACACCGTGCTCTAAAAGATATAAGTGAAGCACTAGAGCAAAATTATCTAGCTCAAAAGATATAAGTGAAGCACATAGAGTATTCTAATAAATTCCAATTCATGTGTGTCTCCCCCAAAAGGTGTGTACAGCAAGTATGATTGTGCTAAAATAAAAAGCAAAGACTCAAACCATACAAGACTCTCCAAGCAAAACACAAATCATGTGGTGAATAAAAATATAGCATCAAGTAAAGTTATCGATGAACGAAGACGAAAGAGGGGATGCCATCTGGGGCATCCCCAAGCTAAGGCTTTTGGTTGTCCTTGAATTTTACCTTGGGTTTCCTTGGGCATACCCAAGCTTAGTCTCTTGTCACTCCTTATTCCATAATCCATCAAATCTTTACCCAAAACTTGAAAACTTCACAACACAAAACTCAACAGAAAATCTCATGACCTCCGTTAGTATAAGAAAACAAACCACCACTTAAGGTACTGTAATGAACTAATTCTTTATTTATATTGGTGTTAAACCTACTGTATTACAACTTCTCTATGGTTCATAACCTCCGATACTAGCCATAGATGCATCAAAATAAGTAAACAACACACGAAAAACAGAATCTGTCAAAAACAGAACAGTCTATAGTAATATGTAAGTTTCGAATACTTATATAACCTCAACAATTCTGAAATAAATTGGTAGACTTGAGGAATTTGTCTATTAATCATCTGCAAAAAGAATAATCCTAATCGCACTCTCCAGTAAAACATGGCAGAAAATCTCGTGAGCGCTAAAGTTTCTGTTTTTTACAGCAAGCTCGCAAAAACTACCCCCAAGTCTTCCCAAAGGTTCTACTTGGTACAAACACTAATTAAAAGCATAAAACCACATCTAAATAGAGGCTAGATGAATTATTTATTACTAAACAGAACAAAAAAGCAAGAAACAAAAATAAAATTGGGTTGCCTCCCAACAAGTGATATTGTTTAACGCCCCTAGCTAGGCATAAAAGCAAGGATAGATCTAGGTATTACTATGATAATGATAAGGTAAATCGCGAAAAATCATCTCATACTCCCTACGTTAAGAAGCAAGCTTTCTTTGTGGTAAGCAAAAGTAATCAAAAGGGCTAAATTTAATGGGACAAAAGTCGCCAAGATCAAGCTCGGGAGGTATTGGTTCCTCCTTTGGCCCCTCATATTGCACAACGAATTCATCATTATAAGCATTCTTTTGGCAAAAAGTCATGAGCCTTTGTTCAAGGGGAAAACCCAACCCATTACTTTGGATAGCAAAATTATCATTAAGTTCAGAGATCTTGTCAACAAGAACATCGGTAGGATCCTTCTTTCTAAGGTTTTCGTTAAAAGCAACATGATCTAAAGATCGTAAGCACATTATATCTTATTGATAGAAAAGGATTGCTTCTATGGGAGGAAGGCTGGCGTCCACCCTATAATGCGCAAAAAATTCATTGGCTTCTTTTATTATGAATCTGAACTCATGAGCTAAAAAGATGGTAGCTGCTCGCTTAACAGAGGAATGCTCAATATTAGAAAATTCTAGAAAAATCCTTTGGATGCAAGGGTGCATATGAATAAATTGTCTTTCAAGTTCAACTATGAACAAGGATATAGCATCCGCAAAACTACTAGTTCTATGGATAATAGACCCTCCCATAATAGGTAAAGCACTAGCACAAGTAAAGAAATCTTGAATAACTCATTTTCCAATAATATTGCCACTACCAATTCGAAACTTTTTAGTGTGTAAAATAGTAGGTTCTTCATGAGGATCAATAAAAGCATCAAAGTTTTCCATGTTATTACCACTATCTTTATCAACGATAACCTCCCCAATTTCAGACATGATGGTAGCAAGAGGCAAGCGAAAAAGAGGCAGAAGGAAAAGAGGGCAAATAAAACGGCAAGGGTGAAGTGCGGGAGAGGAAAACGAGAGGGAAATGGCAAATAATGTAATGCGAGGGATAAGAGTTTGTAATGGGTACTTGGTATGTCTTGACTTGTGCGTAGATCTCCCCGGCAATGGCGCCAGAAATCCTTCTTGCTACCTCTTGAGCACTGCGTTGGTTTTCCCTTGAAGAGGAAAGGGTGATGCAGCAAAGTAGCATAAGTATTTCCCTCAGTTTTTGAGAACCAAGGTATCAATCCAGTAGGAGACTACACGCAAGTCCCTTGTACCTACACAAACAAATAAGAACCTCGCAACCAATACAATAAAGGGGTTGTCAATCCCTTCATGGTCACTTACGAGAGTGAGATCTGATAGAGATAATAATAAGAATATAAATATTTTTGGTATTTTTATGATATAGATAAGAAAGTAAATATTGCAAAGTAAAATAGATTGGAAACTTATATGATAAAAGATAGACCCGGGGGCCATAGGTTTCACTAGTAGCTTCTCTCAAGATAGCATAAGTATTACGGTGGGTGAAGAAATTACTGTCGAGCAATTGATAGAAAAGTGCATAATTATGAGAATATCTAGGCATGATCATGTATATAGGCATCACGTCCGCGACAAGTAGACCGAAATGATTCTGCATCTACTACTATTACTCCAAATATCGATCGATATCCGGCATGCATCTAGAGTATTAAGTTCATAAGAACAGAGTAATGCATTAGGGAAGATGACATGATGTAGAGGGATAAACTCAAGCAATATGATATAAACCCCATCTTTTTATCCTCCATGGCAACAATACAATACGTGTCTTGCTACCCCTGATGTCACTAGGAAAGGACACCGCAAGATTGAACCCAAAACTAAGCACTTCTCCCATTGCAAGAAAGATCAATCTAGTAGGCCAAACCAAACTGATAATTCGGAGTGACTTGCAAAGATAACCAATCATACATAGAAGATTTCAGAGAAGAATCAAATATTGTTCATAGATAAACTTGATCATAAACCCACAATTCATCGGATCTCGATAAACACACCGTAAAAAGAGTTACATCAAATAGATCTCCAAGAAGATCGAGGAGAACATTGTATTGAGATCCAAAGAGAGAGAGAATAAGCCATCTAGCTAATAACTATGGACCCGAAGGTCTGTGGTAAACTACTCACACATCATCAGAGAGGCTATGGTGTTGACGTAGAAGCCCTCCGTGATCGATTCCCCCTCCGGCGGAGCTCCAGAAAAGGCCCCAAGATGGGATCTCTTGGGTACAGAAGGTTGCGGCTGTGGAAATAGGGTTTCATGGTGTTCCTGGATGTTTTCGGGATATATGGAAATATATAGGAAGAAGAAGTAGGTCGGTGGAGCTACGAGGGGCCCGTGAGGGTGGGGGGCAGGCGCGCCTCCCTGCCTCGTGGCCGCCTCATTTCTGTCTTGATGTCTACTCCAAGTCCCTGGATCACGTTTGTTCCAAAAATAACTCTCCCGAAGGTTTCATTCCATTTGGATTCTGTTTGATATTCCTTTTCTGCAAAACACTGAAATAGGCAAAAAAAACAACAATTTGCACTTGGCCTTGGGTTAGTAGGTTAGTCCCAAAAATAATATAAAAGTGTATAAATAAGCCCATTAAACATCCAAAAAAGATAATATAATAGCATGAAACAATCAAAAATTATAGATACGTTGGAGACGTATCATCGCCGTGCCGCGGTGACGCACGCCGTCGCCCTAGGAGCCCACACCGTGGACTCCTCGCGTGAACTCGTGATGTGTGCGACGATGCCTCCACGCACTTGGATCCGCTTCCCGTCGAGATGCCGCCGAGGGCCCCCCTCGAAGTTTGGCTGCAGCATGCCGACTGCGATGTTCCTGATATATATTTTACTTGGGAGTTAGAAACTAAACAATGTTTTACATATTTACAACATCCCAAGGAGAGACATGTTGCTACTGTTGTTTGTGCTTTCACTAGCTTTGCATGTGTATGGTGGTGTAAACTTTGTAGATTATATCATATTCCATCTAATTGGGCTACTTTGAAAATGGCTATGCTTACTCATTGGGTTCCACCATATTATCAATGTGAATTACTTCAAAAACTGCAGCGTTTAGGACAAGAAAAAATTTCAGTAGAGGAGTATCATCAGGAATTACAAACTAGCATGATTAGATGTGGTATTGTTGAGGATAATGAGGCTATGCTTGCATATTTTATGGGTGGATTAAATAGAGAGATTCAGACCATTATAGAGTATAAGGAGTATAATAATATCACTCGTTTATTCCATCTTGCTTGCAAATCTAAAAGTGAAGTGCAGGATCGACAGACATTGGCGCGAACTAATTTTTCTGCAGGTTGATCTTCATCATGGACACCACGTACATCCTCTACTTCCACACGCCCAACTGCAGCACCACTGACTTCAACCACCAATTCCAACCGATATACAAGAAAACATGCACCACCACCACCACCATCTGCCAGGAGCACACGTTCTGGTCCCGCACAGAGCTCTTCTTCATCCATGGCATCAACAGGCCAAACACATGTGGTTATATGTCATTGTTGCAAGTGTGGAGGTCACTATGTGAGCAAATGTCCATCTCCATGTGTGATGATTGTTACGGAGGATGGTGGGTATGAGTCCGCTAGTGACTATAATGAGGAGACTTTGGCTCTTATTGCAAGTGAAGAACACGGTGAAGATGATTCTAAACATGAGATGCAATACATGGTTGCGGAAGATGCTGACAGGTATGAGAGTTTAGTTGTTCAATGTGTTTTGAGTGTGCAGGTAACACAAGCTGAGCAAAATCAGACGCATAATTTGTTCCATACAAAGGGAGTTCTGAAGGAATTTTATGTCCGCTTTATCATTGATTGAGGGATTTGCAACAACTTGGCTAGCATGGAGATGGTGGAGAAGTTGTCTCTCACCACAAGACCCCATCTGCGTCCTTACTTCATCCAATGGTTCAACAATAGCGGAAAAGTTAAGGTAACACGTATTGTTTGTTTGCATTTTAGTATTGCTACATAAGATGATTATATTGATTGTGATGTGGTACCCATGCAAGCATGTGCCTTATTACTTGGTAGACCATGGCAATTCGATAAAAAATTATGTACACCATGGTAGAAACAATCAGCATACTCTTGTTCATAAGGATAAACATATTAATTTGCTTCCTATGACTCCTGATTCCATTTTGAAAGATGATACTAATAGAGCTAGTAAAGCAAAACAGTAGCAAAATAAGAGTGATAATTAGATTGTGGCAAAACAATTTGAGAAACAAATAAAGCTTAATAATAACCCATCATCTAGTGTTGCTTCTGAAATTAAATTAAAAAGTGGATGTTTACTTGCCACCAAATCTAATATTGATGACCTAGATTTTAGCAAATCTGTTTGCTATGCTTTCATGTGCAAAGAGGCATTATTTTCATTCGAGGACGTACCTCTCTCTTTTCCTCCTGTTGTGACTAACATTTTGTAGGAGTTCGCTGCCATCTTTAAAAAAGGCGTTCCACCGGGATTACCACCTATTCGAGGGATTGAGCATCAAATTGACTTAATTCCCGGTGATTCACGGCCAAACCGTGCACCATACCGTACCAATCTAGAGGAGACGAAGGAGATTATGTGTCAAATATAGGAGAGATACGAATCCAACGTATCTACTTTTCCTAATGCTTTCCCTCTTGTTTTGGACTCTAATTTGCATGATTTGAATGAAACTAACCCCAGACTGACGCTGTTTTTAGCAGAACTACCAGGTGTTGTTTTTTGTGCAGAAATAGAAGTTCTCGGAATGGAACGAAACTTGCAGGGAATTTTGATATAATATATAAGAATTTCTGGAGCCAAGACCTACCGGAGGGGGGCACCTTGGTGGGCACAACCCACCAGGGCGCGCCCCCTCACCAGGCACGCCCAGGTGGGTTGTCCCCACCTAGTGGCCTCGCAGACCCTGAAACCAACACTATAAAATCCTATTTTCCCAGAAAAAATCAGGGAGAAAGAATTATCAGGATCCACGAGACGGAGCCGCCTCCAAGCCCTCTTATTCCTCGGGAGGGCAGATCTGGAGTCCGTTTGGGGCTTCGGAGAGGGGGATCTTCGTTCTTCGTCATCACCAACCCTTCTCCATCGCCAATTCCATGATGCTCCCTACCAGGAGTGAGTAATTCCTTCGTATAGGCTTGCTGGTCGGTGAGGAGTTGGATGAGATTCATCATGTAATCGAGTTAGTTTTGTTAGGGCTTGATCCCTAGTATCCACTATGTTCTTAGATTGATGTTGCTATGACTTTGCCATGCTTAATGCTTGTCACTTTGCGCCCGGGTGCCATGATTTCATATCTGAACCATTTATGTTATCACCATTATATCCATGTTCTAAATCCGATCTTGCAAGTTATAGTCACCTACTATGTGTTATGCTCTGGCAACCCCTGAGTGACAATAGTCAGGCCCACTCCCGGTGATAAACGTAGTTTGAGGAGTTCATGTATTCACTATGTTTAAATGTTTTGTTCGGTTTCTCTATTAAAAGGAGGCCTTAATATCCCTTATTTTCCAATATGGACCCCCCTGCCACAGGAGGGTAGGACAAAAGATGTCATGCAAGTTCTTTCCATAAGCATGTATGACTATTTACGGAATACATGCCTACATTATATTGATGAACTGGAGCTAATGTCGTATCACCCTAGGTTATAACTGTCTCATGATGAATATCATCCAAGAAGTCACCGATCCAATGCCTACGCATTTATCCTATATTGTTCTTGCTAAGTTACTACTGCTATCATCATTGTAACACTTGCTACCAAATTACTGCTATCACTATTACCGTTACTGTTACTGCTGCTACTATTATCAAAACTACCGTACTACTTTGCTACTGATCACTTTATTGTACATAATTAATCTCCAGGTGTGGTTAAATTGACAACTAGCTGCTAATAACTTCAAATATTCTTTGGCTTCCCTTGTGTCGAATCTATAAATTTGGGTTGAATACTCTACCCTCAAAAGCTATTGCGATCCCCTATACTTGTGGGTTATCAAGATCTTTTTCTGGCACCGTTGCCGGGGAGCATAGCTATATTTGTTGAGTCACTTGGGATTATTATCATATTATCACTATGAAGAATCTGAAGGATACTAAGACTAAGAATTTTCCCTCAAAGACGAGGGGAGGTAAGGAACTGCCATCTAGTTCTGCTTTAGATTCACCTTCCATTATAAGTAAACTTGCAACACCACCACATGCTATTAATTCTGATATGTCGCAAGTTATTGATGATTCTACTTCTACTATGGATAATGCTTATGATGATGCTAGTACCTTGCTTAATGATGATGTGCCACTTGGTGAATTTCTTGATAAACCAATTGCTAGAGTTATACAACATGATGTTGTTGAATCTGGTGATGAGCTTGAAACTGAATCTCTTGAAACACCTACTAGAACTAGCCTTCCTAGATATGAACTGCCTAATGTACTGGAAGGTTATGTTGTGAGTGAAGAAACAACTAGAGATATTCTTGCTTGTACAGATAGAGATGATCTAGAGAAATTATTATGCAAGTATAAAGAAAAATCTCTGAATGCTAGAATGAAATGTGATCCTATGTTTTCTACTTCACCTATCTTTATCGATGATAAGGATTATGAATTCTCTGTCGACCCAGAGTTATTTACTTTGGTTAAATCTGATCCTTTCCATGGTTATGAAACTGAAACTGTTGTGGCACATCTTACTAAGTTGAATGATATAGCCACCCTTTTTACTCATGATGAGAAAACTCGCTATTACTTTATTCTCAAATTATTTCTGTTCTCATTAAAGGGTGATGCTAAAGCTTGGTACAATACTCTTGCTCCTGGTTGTGTGCGTAGTCCCCAGGATATGATTTATTACTTCTCTGAAAAATATTTCCTACTCATAAGAAACAAGCTGCCTTACAGGAAATATTTAACTTTGTGCAAATCAAAGAAGAGAGTATCCCACAAGCTTGGGGGAGACTTTGCCAATTACTTAATGCTTTGCATAATCATAGACTTAAGAAAAATGAAATACTTGATATCTTCTTAATGGACTAACCGATGCTTCGGGACTTCCTAGATAGTTGTGCTGGTTGTGTTTTCAGGGAACGGACTATTGGTCAAGCTAAAGAATTACTGAATAACATATTGAAAAATTATGATGATTGGGCTATTCCTGAACCACCGCCTAAACCCACTCCAAAGAAGAGGGGTATATTATATCTCAGTCCAGAAGATATGCAAGAGGGAAAGAAATCTATGAAGGAAAAAGTTATTAAAGCTGAGGATGTTACAAATTTACCTCCTATTGAAGAAATACATGGGCTTGATACACCACCACTGCCTATGGTGGTAGAGATAAATTCTCTTAGGAAATTCAGTGATAATGACAATCCTCACAATATGCATCCTAGTCAATGCCTTTATGAGTTTGAAAATTATATTAGAAAACAAGATCACTTCAATGCAAATGTTATGAAACAATTGAAATATAATTCTGATATGTTTGAGTGACTTGTTATTTAGAATACCAAATGATGTTAGAGGTGTTGGAAAGCATGCTTCTATGGTTCAAACTCAGTTAAAACAAGTTGCTAAATCTCAAAGAGATTGCTTAATGAAATGAATAATAATATGCATGACTTTTCTGTTAGAGTTGCAACTAGAGGAGGTAAAATGACTCAGGAACCACTTTATCCTAAATGACACCCAAAAATAATTGCACAAAATTCACAAAGAGCCAACACTGGTGCACCTAGTTCTTCTAAAAAGAAAAAGAAGAAGAAAAATGATAGGACTTTGCATGCTCCTAGTGAACCTGAAATAGAGAAACCTCCTGGTAATGATAATGAAACTTCTATCTCAAATGCTGAAACTCAATCTGGTAATGAACACTCACCTAGTGATAATGAAAAAGATAATGTTGATGTTCATAAGACTCTCAACAAAATAATAAAGAACCATACAATTATGTTGAGATAGAACCACCTGTTGATCTTGATAACCCACAGCCTAAGAATAAAAGGTATGATAAAAGAGACTTCATTGATAGAAAACACGGTAAAGAAAGAGAACTGTGGTTTCAAAAACCTATGCCTTTTCCACCTAAGTCAACTAAAAAGAATGATGATGAAGAATTTGAACACTTTGCTGAAATGCCGAGGCTAGTCTTTTTGCGTACTCGCTTGACTGATATCTTGAAAATGGCTCCTTATGCAAAGTATATGAAAGACATCCTCATTAATAAGAGAAAAATACCAGAAGCTAAAATATCCACCATGCTTGCTAATTACACTTTTAAGGATGGAGTACCTAAAAACTTGGATATCCAGAATTCCAACTATACCTTGCTCCATCAAAAAGAATTGTGTGAAAACTGCTTTGTGTGATTTAGGAGCTGGTGTTAGTGTTATGCATTTCTCTTTATATAAAGGACTTGATTTGAATAAACACACACCTACTGAAATGTCTATGCAAATGGCTGACAAATCAACTACCATACCTATCGGTATCTGTGAGGATGTGCCCATTGTTGTTGCTAATGTTACTATTTTGACTGACTTTGTTATACTTGAGATGCCCGAGGATGACAACATGTCGATTATCCTTGGTAGACCCTTCTTTAATACTACAGGGGCTGTTATTGATTACAATTAAAGCAAGTTAACTATTCATATCAATGGTAATGAGCATACGGTGCACTTTCCGAAGAAACATTTCCAAGTGAATGGTATTAATGTTATGGAAAAATCTCCGAAAATCACTATTGGAAGTTTTCAAATACCTCTACCTACTGTCAAAAAGAAATTTGAAATGCGTATTGTTGAGGACATTCATATCCCCATTGAGGTAACTTAGTTGTCAGATTTCGGGTTCCGGCAAAACCCTTGAGGTTCGAAAACTGGGGTGCGCACGAAGATCTCTCCCCCCTCTAGCTCGCACACATCATGATCTCACGGCCTAGCTCAACGAACCCAAAGAACAAGAGACACAAGAGTTTCTACTAGTTCGGGCTACCGATGTGGTGTAATACCCTACTCTAGTGTGGTGTGGTGGATTGCCTCTTGGGATGGGGATGAACAGTTACAAGGGAAGAACAGCCTCTTGGGGAGAGGTGTTCTTGGGCTTGGTGAACTTGTGTGGTTGAGGATGAACTCAATCCTCTCTCTCGCTCTCTATCTCTCTCTCTAGATCAGTTTTCTCCTACTATGGTGGCTAGTCCTATTTATAGAGGCCCTGGTCCTCTTCCCGAATATTGAGCGGGAAGGGATCCCATAACGGCAAAATTTGAAGGGAGACAACTGGTACAAGGTATCCTGACAAAAGTAGTCTTTTCCCGCCAAAGGCTCTGGTGGTGATGCCGTCTTGGGCTCCACGGTGACCTCCGTCCTGTTGTCCTACTGGTCTTGGTCTTGTTGCACCGATATGGAAACCTTTGCCTGATGCCTCGGGACTGCTCGCCTGCGCTTGCCTCTTTAGCACCAAAGAGGAAATGAGGACACTATGCATGCTGGCGGCTGCCTGGCGCCCACCTGGCTCCAATCGTCATGGCTTGCGTCACAGAAACCTCGCGAGGTGTCCCTTGCCTTGATCTCTCCGCCCCTCATGAGCCAGCCTGGTGGGGCAGCCCCCGAGGAGGCCTTGTATCATCCGCCTCGCGAGGCTTGGACCCTCGCGAGGGTCTTGAGTGTTTGCTGGTGAAGATGGGTTGTGCATGGCCGCTGGTGGAGCCACGCTGTGGGCCGCAGGCAGGCAAGTTTGGGGACCCCCGTTCCCAGAACACCGACTGTAGTCCCCGTGGCCAAGGCGCGCTCGGACTTGGCTTCAAGGCGAAGCCAAAGGGCAAGTGTGGAGCGTCGCAGGCCCGAACAGCTTGTGGTCCCGGTTGGCGCGTGGCGATTGATTGGACGTGGGCGTCTCCGCTTCCCCACGCTACCACGGCAATTGCCCGACTTGACGAGTCCTTGCTGCATGCAGAAAAAGATCATTATTACCTTACATCATGGAGGCCGGCGGTTGGCCTCCCCTTGGCTATAAATGGGAAGAGGGGGCGGAGCCCCTGTCTCCCATCCCTTCCTTTGCTTCTCCCGCTCCTTCTTCTTCCTCGCTTCATCGCTCGCTGCATCGACCATGGCGCCGATACGGAGGTTCTCGGCCATGGAAAAGGGAAACACTCCCCTTAACGAGCCCAAGCCACTTCCGCCGAAGAAGAGGCTGTCCCATCGTCACAACATAGTCGTGAGGCTGGAAGTGTCGCGGCCATGGCAAGAGGCCCACCTCCCGGGTACCGGTTGCCCTTGTACGCCCGAGCTGAGGGCTCCGGAGGGAGGGGCGACAAGCGCCGCCGCCCATGCTAGGGCTGTGGTCGCCTGCTACCTCTTGAGCACTGCATTTGTTTTCCCTTGAAGAGGAAAGGGTGATGCAGCAAAGTAGCGTAAGTATGTCCCTTAGTTTTTGAGAACCAAGGTATCAATCCAGTAGGAGACTACACGCAAGTCCCCCGTACCTAGATAAACAAATAAGAACCTCGCAACCAACGCGATAAAGGGGTTGTCAATCCCTTCACGGTCACTTATGAGAGTGAGATCTGATAGAGATAATAATAATAAGATAAATATTTTTGGTATTTTTATGATAGATAAGAAAGTAAAGATTGCAAAGTAAAATAGATTGGAAACTTATATGATAAAAGATAGACCCAGGGGCCATAGGTTTCACTAGTGGCTTCTCTCAAGATAGCATAAGTATTACGGTGGGTGAACAAATTACTGTCGAGCAATTGATAGAAAAGTGCATAATTATGACAATATCTAGGCATGATCATGTATATAGGCATCACGTCCGCGACAAGTAGACCGAAACAATTCTGCATCTACTACTATTACTCCACACATCGACCACTATCCAGCATGCATCTAGAGTATTAAGTTCATAAGAACAGAGTAACGCATTAGGCAAGATGACATGATGTAGAGGGATAAACTCAAGCAATATGATATAAACCCCATCTTTTTATCCTCAATGGCAACAATACAATACGTGCCTTGCTGCCACTGCTATCACTGGGAAAGGACACCGCAAGATTGAACCCAAAGCTAAGCACTTCTCCCATTGAAAGAAAGATCAATCTAGTAGGCCAAACCTAACTGATAATTCGAAAAGACTTGCAAAGATAACCAATCATACATAAAAGATTTCAGAGAAGAATCAAATATTGTTCATAGATAAACTTGATCATAAACCCACAATTCATCGGATCTCGACAAACACACAACAAAAAGAGTTACATCAAATAGATCTCCAAGAAGATCGAGGATAACATTGTATTGAGATCCAAAGAGAGAGAAGAAGCCATCTAGCTAATAACTATGGACCCGGAGGTCTATGGTAAAGTACTCACACATCATCGGAGAGGCTATGGTGTTGATTTAGAAGCCCTCCGTGATCGATTCCCCCTCCAGCGGAGCTCCGGAAAAGGCCCCAAGATGGGATCTCTTGGGTACAGAAGGTTGCGGCGGTGGAAATAGGGTTTCGTGGTGCTCCTGGATGTTTTCGGGATATATGGATATATATAGAAAGAAGAAGTAGGTCGGTGGAGCTGCGAGGGGCCCACGAGGGTGGGGGCGCACCTCCCTGCCTCGTGGCCGCCTCATTTCTTTCTTGACATCTACTCCAAGTCCCCTGGATCATGTTTGTTCCAAAAATAACTCTCCCGAAGGTTTCATTCTGTTTGGATTCCGTTTGATATTCCTTTTCTGCCAAACACTGAAATAGGGAAAAACACAGCAATTTGCACTAGGCCTTGTGTTCGTAGGTTAGTCCCAATAATAATATAAAAGAGTATAAATAAGCCCATTAAACATCCAAAACAGATAATATAATAGCATGGAACAATAAAAAATATAGATACGTTGGAGACGTATCAAGCATGCCCAAGCTTAATTCCTGCTCGTCCTCGAGTAGGTAAATGAAAAAAATAGAATTTTTGATGTGGAATGCTACCTAGCATAATTCTCAATGTAATTTTCTTTATTGTGGCATGAATGTTCAGATCCGAAAGATTCAAGACATAAGTTTAATATTGACATAAAAATAATAATACTTCAAGCATACTAACTAAGCAATTATGTCTTCTCAAAATAACATGGCAAAAGAAAGTTCATCCCTACAAAATCATATAGTTTGGTCATGCTCCATTTTCTTCACACAAGAATGCTCTCATCATGCTCAACCCCGATGACCAGCCAAGCAATTGTTTCATACTTTAGTAATCTCAAACTTTTTTTCAAATTTCACGCAATATATGAGCGTGAGCTATGGACATAGCACTATGGGTGGAATAGAATATGATGATAGGGGTTATGTGGAGAAGACAAAAAAAGAGAAAGTCTCACATCGACGCGGCTAATCAATGGGCTAGGGAGATGCCCATCAATTGATGTCAATGCAAGGAGTAGGAATTGCCATGCAACGAATGCACTAGAGCTATAAATGTATGAAAGCTCAACAAAAGGAACTAAGTGGGTGTGCATCCAACTTGCTTGCTCACGAAGACCTAGGGCATTTGAGGAAGCCCATTGTTGGAATATACAAGCCAAGTTCTATAATGAAAAATTCCCACTAGTATATGAAAGTGACAAAACAAGAGACACTCTATCATAAAGATCATGGTGCTACTTTGAAGCACAAGTGTGGAAAAAAGGATAGTAGCATTGCCCCTTTTTATTTATTTTTATTTATTTTTTTGGGCCTTGTTTTTTTGGCCTTTCTCTTTTTTTATTTGGGACAACGCTCTATTAATGATGATCTTCACACTTCTATTTATTTACAACTCGATACTAGAACAAAATATGACTCTATATGAATGCCTCCGGCGGTGTACCGGAAGGGCAATGAATCAAGAGTGACATGTATGATAAATTATGCATGGTGGCTTTGCCACAAATACGATGTCAACTACATGATCATGCAAGGCAATATGACAATGATGAAGCGTGTCATAAATGAAACGGTGGAAAGTTGCATGGCAATATATCTCTGAATGGCTATGGAAATGCCATAATAGGTAGGTATGGTGGCTGTTTTGAGGAAGATATAAGGAGGTTTATGTGTGATAGAGCGTATCATATCACGGGGTTTGGATGCACTGGCGAAGTTTGCACCAACTATCAAGGTGAGAAAGGGCAATGCACGGTACCGAAGAGGCTAGCAATGATGGAAGGGTGAGAGTGCGTATAATCCATGGACTCAACATTAGTCATAAAGTACTCACATACTTATTGCAAAAATCTAGAAGTCATCAAAAACCAAGCATTACGCGCATGCTCCTAGGGGGATAGATTGGTAGGAAAAGACCATCGCTCGTCCCCGACCGCCACTCATAAGGAAGACAATCAAAGAACACCTCATGTTTCAACCAGTTTGGATGGCGGTCATGTAATAGGAGTTTGTCCGATATCTTGTCCTTCTTGGAGCGGCTTTAGTTGATCCTCCGTGTGGTCAAAAGGGAAAGGGGTATATTCTAACTATTTGAAGTAAGAGATGTTATTTGATAAAATCAGAAAAGATGGGAAGTAATAGATTCTTTTGAAAATAAGGTTTTAGATATTTCCTGTCCTAGGGGCTTTTCGATTTCTAGGGTCACGTCCTACAGTCAACATGTGCTCTGATACCATATCTGTAGCGACCCGACCACAGACGGTCAAGCCTCTGTGTATCTGTGCCATCCCTGGATCGGTATGCTGGCACACACAGTACATCAATGTATATATCAAAGTGCAATCACATGTATAAATAACATAAAACTGATATATACCTCATAAGTCTCAGCGGAAACAAACAATCGGATGTGGAGTCCCATCAACGCCATCGGCAGGTTGAGTGTAGACCGTAACCCTATGACGTAACTCTTACTCGTCGGAAGAAACATACCTGCAACATGAGACGTTGCAGCCGTGTGGGTCAGTACATTGAATGTACCGGCAAGATCACAATAAGAGAAAACAAAAGATAAACTATACTATATGCAATATGGCTTTGTGGCTCTGTAACTGAGTTTTGTTTGCAGAAAAGCTGGTTTTGTTTTCCCTACATCAAAGGAATTAACTAGAGTCTGTACTACGGAGTTTTCTATCATGACATGGTTCTGCCAACCGATGTCTCATAGCCCAAATCATCATAAGTTGCCCCCAATTAATTTATCAGTCCGGTGTTGAGAGTTCCAAGATAGATCCAAGTACAGAGGCTCAAATTGTCCGTAACCGGGGACACGGCTAATCGATTAGGTTTTAACCCTCTGCAGAGGTTTGTACACTTTACCCACAAGATTCGATCCCTCTCTTTACATTCTCGCACTTCAGGGTGTTTGAGAATAAGATGACCGAAACATGGTCTTCCGAAGAGTTCCTCTGACCACTGTCCGGTGCTCATCCAATCCTACCGTAGTTCTACATCTGCTTGCACCGTCCCAGCAAGAGTCACCACTAAGGTCAACCAAGCCAGAGCCCATAGTGACTTGCGGTTGCACAGGTAAGCTTCCGGGCATGAAGTATTCTTCCGTCTCTTTGAGTCTGGGTGAAGCTTTCCGCAAGATGTCATGGCGCTTCTCCATGCATCCCGGCCAACCACTGGTTTCTCCAGGGTGCCCGTCAACCGTCCTTCACCCAGTAGTGTGTATTGAATTCTTGTCTCGAGTCTCGAAATCTTGAAGAGTACTGAAGATGCAGTCCTTGCCGGTGCCATCATGGAGTTGTCGCCATTGACGTAGAGTCCTTCTTGACACCACTCTCATGCATTCATACCAAACCCCGTCTAATATAGCGTAGCATTAAAACTATGTAACGTCCCGGGTTTGGTACAGGGGGATGGGTTTCTACCTCATGCATTCTACTCAACTACAAGATTCAATAACACTACTTGAGGGATTGTTGAAAGGGTGCTACTACATGCAAATAAAACATAGGTATGAAAAACATGGTCAAAGTGAACTTGCCTGGTATTACTTGATGAAGAAATAATAACGCTCTCAGAAACTTGATAAGATTATACGCAACTCTCCGATGAAAATATATATAGTAAAACATAGTATTCGCATAAGCAAACATACTAGCAAGCAATTTCTAACACTCACAAAAAAATCAAAAAATAAAATGCAATTCACAAAGAACACAAAATAATAAACCAATGAAAACTACTAAAGAAAAATTCTAAGACATAACCCAAAATAGCTTTGTCCCAAGTAAAAATTTACAACAAAGAAAATACAATAAACAGAAAAGAAAATATAAAACAACTAATTTTAACAGAAAGTATTTTTCATAAACTTTTAATAGCAAAAAGAAACAAATAAAAAGCTTTTATGAAACACTAACTATGACCTAAACAAGTTTTCATACAAAACTAAGTAAAATAAGTTTTAAAAATAAAAGAAAATTTTCTTTTGTTGACTAACAGAAACAAAACTAAATTTTTCAGGAGTGACAAAAAGAAATAATTTAAAACTAATAAAAGCAATAAAGAAAAGACTAAAACAAAACTATAACTAAAACAATACTATTTTGATAAAAACTTAATTTAAAATAAACTAAAATAAATCACTATATTACTCTGGATAGACAAAACAATAACAAAACAGTAGCAAAAAGAATCAATCAAAAATATTTAACAAAACTCAAGATACGGCCAAAATAGTGATTTGAACAAATTTCATCAAACTCAAATTTACACTACTCAAACTTTATATCTAAGGACACAAACAGAAACTTCAAGAAATTTTGAATCTAATGCAAAAAAGAATCACTCAATTTGGATCTAAAACATAAAAGTTATAAGCAATATAAAATCAGAACTATTCTGATTTTAAAACAGAAACGGAAATAACAAAAAAAACTAACAGGCGCTACCGGACCGAATTGGGTGCGATCTGGAACTAAACAGCGCGCATGCGTTTAATAGGCTAGTATAGGTCTACGGCTAAATAGAGTAAACCGTTCGGCCAAACCGACTAAACCTGAATCGATCTAAACCAAATAAAAACCGAACAAACCGGAACTAAACCGATCTAACAAAATAAACCAAACTATTCGATCTAATCTAATCTAATGCATTGACTACAGATCCGATGGCTGAGGGTGTTCCTGGTGCTTACAGTGAGGGCAGGGGAGCTCCGGCGTGGTCGGCAGCTTCCGGCGTCGACGGTGTGGCGGCTCCAGTGATCCTCCGGTGACGGCGACAGCACTAGGTGACATAGAGGACGACGGTGATCACGGGGGTGGTAGGCGGCGAGCTTGGGGACGACGTAGTCGAGCAGGGCGAGATCGACGGCGGCGGTGATGCTCGGTGATGAAGGGGGCGATGATCCTGGCGGTTGTAGGCGGCGGTGGTGGTGTTCAGGCGATGCGGGGGAGCAAGGGGAGGTCGGGGGTGGTCTCGGGGAGGAGTGAGGTGGTCTGGGCGATGCGGTAGAGCGATAATGGTGCGGTGGCGGCGCTCGGCTTCGGCGAGCAATAGACGGCGAGGGAGAGGGGTTCGGGGGTCAGGAAGGGCGGAACGGGGTGAGGGGAGGGGTATTTGTAGAGGGAGGGGTTCCTTGGTGGAGGGGGCGAATCGATGGAGGATCCCACGATCTCCGCGATACAGCGGCGGCGGCGGTGGTTCTGGCGTGGGGAAGAAGAAGGTGGGCGCGAGGTTTCGGGCGGACAGGTGGAGCCCGCAAGTCAGCGTCGGTGAGAAAGAGAGGAGGTAGCGGGCGACCGGGGCGAAGGGGTTTCTGGCACGGGTCAGTTACTGGGCCAGCCTGGCGCGTAGGTGGGCCGACGGAGAGAGAGAGAGTTGGGCCTCGGTGGCTTCGGCCATTTTTTTAAAAAAAAGTTTTTCCTATTCTTTTTAAACACAGAACAAAAAGAAAGAAATAAACAAACTAAATAATAAATGTATATAGGCATATAATATATCAAAATGACCGCAAAAATAAATCCTACAACATGAACATTTTTACAAAGTGAAATAAAATACACAAAAATTCTAATAAATAAAAAAGTACTTCTGATGCAATTAAAATTCAAAATAAAACTACTTTAAAATACCAAAATTATTTCAAACTTAATTTTCTCCATTTTCTAATGTAGGGAATCATTTTACCCTATTTTCTATATATTTTAATTTTGGAGAAAATAATTTGAAATAAAACCAAATAACTCCAAATGGTTTTGAATTTTTTTAAAAAAAATCAAACCATCTTCAAACCTTTCTTCATACTTCCAACTCATATTTCATATGTTTTGAAGAAGTCAGTTTATCTTCTCTCATGAAAATCATTGAGTTGCATAAAGTTTATAAATTTGAAATACCTTCAAAATGAAATTCAAAAAAATCTTTCGAAACCCTTTTTGTTTCTGGAAGAAGTCATGTTTTCTTCACTCTAGGGTTGTGGTGAAGAAATAAATTTGAATTTCATTGAGATCAAATGCAAGGATGAAAGTTTGGGAAGTCATTTCATTCCCTCTCATTCAACTTTCAAAAAGTTTCCAATTTCACTCAATTTCACACAATCAATCACTCACAATCAAACAAATAATCAAAGTGATTTATTTAATATAACATTCCAAAATTTAGAATTTTGGGATGTTACAAACCTACCACACTTAAAATGAATCTCATCCTCGAGATTCGAAGAGGCTAGCAAGAAAAGGTTAGGGGTTGGGGGTCTTCTAGCAAATATTTTGGTCGGAAGGGTCTAGTGTGCTACCACACTTAAAAGCATGGGTATGGTTCAGACAAAACTCATGTACTCCATCCTTTTGGGTTGCTGGTGTCGATGTTCTCATATAATCCGGAATAGCTCTTTCACGGGTGTTGTTCCAGTCGGGGCATAACCTTTTCTCAAACATGTGTCCTTTCATCCTGGTGACGTTCTTCTGAGTCTGGGTCTCCTTAGCTGACTGGTCTGTCGCCAATACTAAATAACTATCGAAATTCTCATGGTGGTCAACCATGTATGGTTTCTCCTGCAGAAAAATGGGTTTGGTTGAATCTCACCGTCTATCCTACGATTGGCAACCGGTGCCTGGTACATGGATCAATCATCCTACCATTCTATGGTTTTATGGCTTGACGTGTCGACACTCTTCTAAGGTTTTCAAGGCTCTCTGATTTTCCATCAACATATGATAGCTCATGATAGAAGTCTCTGGTATGGGGGCCAATCCATCCCGTACTTGAACCATTACTACATATGCAGACATCGAATCACGTATTCTAACACTTGGGCATACTCACTAGCATTGCAGAATTTCTCTTGTCAACGAACTGAGTTCGAATAAATCCATTGTTTCTGCAAGCTGAACAAGACATCTAACGGTTCTTCACATCTCTTGGGTTTTCGTATCCTCCTAAAAGTGTCGGTTGATTAACTCAGAGTTTTCTTCCAAAATATCTTCCTTCAGCAAGTGTGTGCTTGCTTCCTATTAACTCCGGGGCCTGTGGGTTATGGCCCACTTCAACTCTTGTAAAATTTAACTCATCCTTTCGAGGATTATCATTACGTATTCCAACATTACATCTCCTTTAAATCCAATAGTACTTCTTCCTTCATACCCTTGTGGTGACGATCATACAAAACTCCAACTTATTTGGTCCCACTCCCTTCTATGGACCGTCATGAATAACACATTTCTTTCTTATTGATCTTGTGGCTTTACGGGGTACTACCACACCAAAAAATGCACTAGTTTATCCATAAATCATATTATTTTCATATCAAATCTTTTATTACATCCTTAACCATTTTTCGTAAATCCATATACGAAAAAGTACTTTGTTACAAATGCTGCCACCCACATGGTTTGGTATGGTCAGGCATTACTTCCTACTTTATTCATTTTTCCTCCTTGAGGATTCTTCAGTCCCACTGGAATTGTGCGACATGCGCCTTGAAATCTTCAATCTTCTGTTTCATCATGGTGGCCTTGAGCTTCATTTCCATCATCTGTGCATGCACTTCTCTTAGGTATTCCTGAGTATAACGGAGTCTTGCTTCAAGTATTTCTCCGATCTGGCGTATGGCTTCCATGGCTGCTTCATGAACAGCGTCGAAGAAAGTTGCTTGTGGTACACGTGAGATGAAAAAGTACTGCCCCATCATCTTTGGGCAAACTCCTTTCATACGGTGGAGGTGTACCTCCACATACCAAAGTTCCACTCCCTTTTGCATGAAGGGGTAGCCTTTGTAGACTGCATCTCCTTCAAGGTGGATATGCTTCATCATGTCCTTCAGGATCTTCGGGTAATCATGACCACTTGTCAGGGTCATGATCGTTTCTGGACCTTTAAGGAAAGACTCATAAAGGGTCGTCATCTGCAGTTGTAAAACAAAAATGGTGCTCAGAATAAGGTACATATCTCCTTGGGTACACATTCATATCATCCAAACAGAACTTCAAACTCAATTTCCAACATCCAGTTTATGCATCACAGCTCATTTTCTTCCATGTTCACCCAGAATATTACTTTCCAAGATAAAACATAACAACTCCTTAAAGCCTTTCAGCATATGACATATCAACTTTATTGAGTCATGAATTTTTACAATCTCTGAGTAATCTATTACATAACTCAACCCCGCATTCTCACGAAAAAGTGTTTTCCTTACTACCCTTATTACTGATATCAACATCTCCACTACTCAGCTCTAGCTTTCTCATGATTTGAACAATCCCTAGAAAAATTTCCTGCTTCCTTGCATCGGAAACAAATAACTTCCGGCATGTCTCGAGGCTTCTTGGTGATGGTGCCTGCTCCTTGAGTTCCTTGCTTCCTTTCGAGACAATCATTGGTAGAATGCCCGACGTCCTTACATTCAAAACAGGTAATATGACTCTTGTCCCTCTTTGCAGAAATTGCGTTGTTCTGAGGGTGTCTTTGTTTTCTCTTCCTGGTTTTCTTTGTTCTGATCGAACGTTCTATTCCCTGTGGATCAAACTCCACTGCTTCTGTCAGGACGTATCCCAGATACTCTTTTCTTACCTTGGTGCAACACTGTGAAAAATGTCCTTCTTCTCCACATGAATAACAGGCATTGGAGTAAAATCTGTTGAGGCTTTCTCCATCGGGGTCTTCAACACTTTCCTTAATCAAAGGTTCTTTCATAACTTCTCGGAGGGCTTCTTTCATTCCTTCTTCCTGCTTCTGAATAGTTTGTTGCACCGTGGGGTAAATGTGACACTGAGCTGGGTAGTGGGTGGTTCCTTCACACAAGAAACAAGTCACCTGACTAGTTGGGCATTCCTCAGCTGGGTGATTTCCCTCACAATGAGGGCATCCATCCTTGTGTTCTTCATTGGTGTGTCCTATTTCTCCGCAAATCTTGCAGGCACAAGGTTTCTTCATCGGGTATCCATGGTGCTTCCGGATAAGACGGATCTTGTCAGAGTCTTCTTGAATTCTTCCCAAGTCCTTGCTCCATTCCATCCCTGTATAGCTTGATGCATCTGCCACCATGTTGCAGCACTTCCTTCAAAGTACTAAAGAGCGTAGGATACTTCATTCTTCCTTGAAACCAAATTGCTCCCGAAGTGATTCTCCATGTTCTGAATCCATAGCTCTACCTCGGGCTGGGTTTTTGGTCCAGAGAATATCAGTCCATCTTCATTCATCATCTACTAGGTCCAAGGGTTTTAGGGTGAGATAAGAGAGAGCTGGGAAGGGATACACACAATACAAACAATAGTTTTGAAGAAATGAGTTTTATTTTGTGGCTGTCGGAAAAACATCAAACAAATGACAGCTCACAAATCGCCGCATCTAACATAAGTAAATAACATGGGTTTGGTCTTCTAAAGGTCAAATAATTCGTCAGATTCTTCAAGTCTTCGGAGTCTTCAACCGTTGTAGCTTCAACTCTTCTAATGCATGGTGAAATCCTCTTTACTCTGAAATGGTCATCGGTTGTCCGATATCTTGTCCTTCTTGGAGCGGCTTTAGTTGATCCTCCGTGTGGTCAAAAGGGAAAGGGGTATATTCTAACTATTTGAAGTAAGAGATGTTATTTGATAAAATCAGAAAAGATGGGAAGTAATAGATTCTTTTGAAAATAAGGTTTTAGATATTTCCTGTCCTAGGGGCTTTTCGATTTCTAGGGTCACGTCCTGCAGTCAACATGTGCTCTGATACCATATCTGTAGCGACCCGACCTCAGACGGTCAAGCCTCTGTGTATCTGTGCCATCCCTGGATCGGTATGCTGGCACACACAGTACATCAATGTATATATCAAAGTGCAATCACATGTATAAATAACATAAAACTGATATATACCTCATAAGTCTCAGCGGAAACAAACAATCGGATGTGGAGTCCCATCAACGCCATCGGCAGGTTGAGTGTAGACCGTAACCCTATGACGTAACTCTTACTCGTCGGAAGAAACATATCTGCAACATGAGACGTTGCAGCCGTGTAGGTCAGTACATTGAATGTACCGGCAAGATCACAATAAGAGAAAACAAAAGATAAACTATACTATATGCAATATGGCTTTGTGGCTCTGTAACTGAGTTTTGTTTGCAGAAAAGCTGGTTTTATTTTCCCTACATCAAAGGAATTAACTGGAGTCTGTACTACGGAGTTTTCTATCATGACATGGTTCCGCCAACCGATGTCTCATAGCCCAAATAATCATAAGTTGCCCCCAATTAATTTATCAGTCCGGTGTTGAGAGTTCCGAGATAGATCCAAGTCCAGAGGCTCAAATTGTCCGTAACCGGGGACACGGCTAATCGATTAGGTTTTAACCCTCTGCAGAGGTTTGTACACTTTACCCGCAAGATTCGATCCCTCTCTTTACATTCTCGCACTTCAGGGTGTTTGAGAATAAGATGACCGAAACATGGTCTTCCGAAGAGTTCCTCTGACCACTGTCTGGTGCTCATCCAATCCTACCGTAGTTCTACATCTGCTTGCACCGTCCCAGCCAGAGTCACCACTAAGGTCAACCAAGCCAGAGCCCATAGTGACTTGCGGTTGCACAGGTAAGCTTCCGGGCATGAAGTATTCTTCCGTCTATTTGAGTCTGGGTGAAGCTTCCCGCAAGATTTCATGGCGCTTCTCCATGCATCCCGGCCAACCATTGGTTTCTCCAGGGTGCCCGTCAACCGTCCTTCACCCAGTAGTGTGTATTGAATTCTTGTCTCGAGTCTCGAAATCTTGAAGAGTACTGAAGATGCAGTCCTTGCCGGTGCCATCATGAAGTTGTCGCCATTGACGTAGAGTCCTTCTTCAGACCACTCTCATGCACTCATACCAAACCCCGTCTACTATAGCGTAGCATTAGAACTATGTAACGTCCCGGGTTTGGGGGTTTCTACCTCATGCATTCTACTCAACTACAAGATTCAATAACACTACTTGAGGGATTGTTGAAAGGGTGCTACTACATGCAAATAAAACATAGGTATGAAAAACATGGTCAAAGTGAACTTGCCTGGTATTACTTGATGAAGAAATAATAACGCTCTCAGAAACTTGATAAGATTATACGCAACTCTCTGATGAAAATCTATATAGTAAAACATAGTATTCGCATAAGCAAACATACTAGCAAGCAATTTCTAACACTCACAAACAAAATCAAAAAATAAAATACAATTCACAAAGAACACAAAATAATAAACCAATGAAAACTACTAAATAAAAATTCTAAGACATAACCCAAAATAGCTTTGTCCTAAGTAAAAAATTTACAACAAAGAAAATACAAGAAACAGAAAAGAAAATATAAAACAACTAATTTTAACAGAAAGTATTTTTCATAAACTTTTAATAGCAAAAAGAAACAAATAAAAAGCTTTTATGAAACACTAACTATGACCTAAACAAGTTTTCATACAAAACTAAGTAAAATAAGTTTTAAAATAAAACAAAATTTTCTTTTGTTGACTAACAGAAACAAAACTAAATTTTTCAGGAGTGACAAAAAGAAACAATTTAAAACTAATAAAAACTACAAAGAAAAGACTAAAACAAAACTATAACTAAAACAATACTGTTTTGCTAAAAAATTAATTTAAAATAAACTAAAATAAATCACTATATTACTCTAGATAGACAAAACAATAACAAAACGGTAGCAAAAAGAATCAATCAAAAATATTTGACAAAACTCAAGATACGGCCAAAATAGTGATTTGAACAAATTTCATCAAACTCAAATTTACACTACTCAAACTTTATATCTAAGGACACAAACGAAAACTTCAAGAAATTTTGAATCTAATGCAAAAAGAATCACTCAATTTGGATCTAAAACATAAAAGTTATAAGCAATATAAAATCAGAACTATTCTAATTTTAAAACAGAAACAGAAATAACAAAAAAAAACTAACGGGTGCTACCGGGCCGAATTGGGTGCGATCTGGAACTAAACAGCGTGCATGCGTTTAATAGGCTAGTATAGGTCTATGGCTAAACAGAGTAAACCAATCGGCTAAACCGACCAAACCTGAATCGATCTAAACCAAATAAAAACCGAACAAACCGGAACTAAACCGATCTAACAAAATAAACCAAACTATTCGATCTAATCTAATCTAATGCGTTGACTACAGATCCGACGGCTGAGGGTGTTCCTGGTGCTTACAGTGAGGGCAGGGGAGCTCCGGCGTGGTCGACAGCTTCCAGCGTCGACGGTGTGGCGGCTCCGGTGATCCTCCGGCGACGGCGACAGCACCAGGTGATGTAGAGGACGAAGGCGATCACGGGGTGGTAGGCAGCTAACTTGGGGACGACGTAGTCGAGCAGGGCGAGATCGACGGCCGCGGTGATGCTCGGTGATGAAGGGGGCGATGATCCTGGCGGTTGTAGGCGGCGGTGGTGGTGTTCAGGCGATGCGGGGGAGCAAGGGGAGGTCGGGGGTGGTCTCGGGGAGGAGTGAGGTGGTCTGGGCGATGCGGTAGAGCGATAATGGTGCGGTGGCGGCGCTCGGCTCCCGCGAGCAATAGACGGCGAGGGAGAGGGGTTCGGGGGTCAGGAAGGGGCGGAACGGGGTGAGGGGAGGGGTATTTATAGAGGAAGGGGTTCCTTGGTGGAGGGGGAAAATCAATGGAGGATCCCGCGATCTCTGGGATACGGCAGCGGCGGTGGTGGTTCTGGCGTGGGGAACAAGAAGGTGGGCGCGAGGTTTCGGGCGGACAGGTGGGGCCCGCAAGTCAGCGTCGCTGAGAGAGAGAGATGGTAGTGGGCGACCGGGGCGAAGGGGTTTCTGGCGCGGGTGAGTTGCTGGGCCAGCCTGGTGCATAGGTGGGCCGAGGGAGAGAGAGAGAGAGTTGGGCCTCGGTGGCTTCGGCCCTTTTAAAAAAAAGTTTTTCCTATTCTTTTTAAACACACAACAAAAAGAAAGAAATAAACAAACTAAGTAATAAATGTATATAGGCATATAATATATCAAAATGACCGCGAAAATAAATCCTACAACATGAACATTTTTACAAAGTGAAATAAAATACACGAAAATTCTAATAAATAAAAAAGTACTTCTGATGCAATTAAAATTCAAAATAAAACTACTTTAAAATACCAAAATTATTTCAAAGTTAATTTTCTCCATTTTTCTAATGTAGGGAATCATTTTACCCTATTTTCTATATATTTTAATTTTGGAGAAAATAATTTGAAATAAAACCAAATAACTCCAAATGGTTTTGAATTTAAAAAAAATTCAAACCATCTTCAAACCTTTCTTCATACTTCCAACTCATATTTCATATGTTTTGAAGAAGTCATTTTATCTTCTCTCATGAAAATCATTGAGTTGCATAAAGTTTATAAATTTGAAATACCTTCAAAATGAAATTCAAAAAAATCTTTCGAAACCCTTTTTGTTTCTGGAAGAAGTCATGTTTTCTTCACTCTAGGGTTGTGGTGATGAAATAAATTTGAATTTCATTGAGATCAAATGCAAGGATGAAAGTTTGGGAAGTCATTTCATTCCCTCTCATTCAACTTTCAAAAAGTTTCCAATTTCACTCAATTTCACACAATCAATCACTCACAATCAAACAAATAATCAAAGTGATTTATTTAATATAACATTCCAAAATTTAGAATTTTGGGATGTTATAGTTTACCTATCTATTTTTAGCCAGCCGGTTGTGGCGTCCCTTATTTGGCTAGTCTGTCGTTCTATCCTCTTGGCTCTATGTGAGCCCTTTTTTACAGTTCGAGACTTTTAATACCATGTTGGAACATATTTTTTTTTTAATAAGAGGGCCGTATGCATCATTCTGATGCAGAGGCCGGGGTGAACCCCCTTTTCGGAAAAAAAATACGTGCATACTATGGGACTTGCAAACTTCAACACGAGTATTTCTCAAATTCACAACTACTCAACTATCACACTCTAATATCACCACCTTTATATCTCAAAACAATTATCAAGTATCAAACTTCTCATAGTATTCAATGCACTTTTTATGATAGTTTTTATTATACCGATCTTGGATGCCTATGATATTAAGACTAAATTCACAACCAAAGCAAATTACCATGCTGTTCTAAAGGACTCTCAAAATTATATAAGTGAAGCATGAGAGATCAATAATTTCTATAATATAAAAGCACCACCGTGCTCTAAAAGATATAAGTGAAGCACTAGAGCAAAATTATCTAGCTCAAAAGATATAAGTGAAGCACATAGAGTATTCTAATAAATTCCAATTCATGTGTGTCTCCCCCAAAAGATGTGTATAGAAAGTATGATTATGGTAAAATAAAAAGCAAAGACTCAAATCATACAAGACTCTCCAAGCAAAACACATATCATGTGGTGAATAAAAATATAGCCTCAAGTAAAGTTATCGATGAATGAAGACGAAAGAGGGGATGCCATCCAGGGCATCCCCAAGCTTAGGCTTTTGGTTGTCCTTGAATTTTACCTTGGGTTTACTTGGGCATACACAAGCTTAGGCTCTTGTCACTCCTTATTCCATAATCCATCAAATCTTTACCCAAAACTTGAAAACTTCACAACACAAAACTCAATAGAAAATCTCATGACCTCCGTTAGTATAAGAAAACAAACCACCACTTAAGGTACTGTAATGAACTAATTCTTTATTTATATTGGTGTTAAACCTACTGTATTACAACTTCTCTATGGTTCATAACCTCCGATACTAGCCATAGATGCATCAAAATAAGCAAACAACACACGAAAAACAGAATCTGTCAAAAACAGAACAGTCTGTAGTAATCTGTAAGTTTAGAATACTTAAATAAATTGGTGGACTTGAGGAATTTGTCTATTAATCATCTGCAAAGATAATAAACCTAATCGCACTCTCCAGTAAAACATGGCAGCAAATCTCGTGAGCACTAAAGTTTCCGTTTTTACAGCAAGATCGCAACAACTACCCCCAAGTCTTCCCAAAGGTTCTACTTGGTACAAACACTAATTAAAAGCATAAAACCACATCTAAATAGAGGCTAGATGAATTATTTATTACTAAACTGAACCAAAAAGCAAGAAACAAAAATAAAATTGGGTTGCCTCCCAACAAGTGATATCGTTTAACGCCCCTAGCTAGGCATAAAAGCAAGGATAGATCTAGGTATTACTATGATAATGATAAGGTAAATCGCGAAAACTCATCTCATACTCCCTACGTTAAGAAGCAAGCTTTCTTTGTGGTAAGCAAAAGTAATCAAAAGGGCTAAATTTAATGGGACAAAAGTCGCCAAGATCAAGGTCGGGAGGTATTGGTTCCTCCTTTGGCCCCTCATATTGCACAACCAATTCATCATTATAAGCATTCTTTTGGCAAAAAGTCTTGAGCCTTTGTTCAAGGGGAAAACCCAACCCATTACTTTGGATAGCAAAATTATCATTAAGTTCAGAGATCTTGTCAACAAGAACATCGGTAGGAACCTTCTTTCTAAGGTTTTCATTAAAAGCAACATGATCTAAAGATCGTAAGTGCATTATGTCTTCTTGATAGAAAAGGATTGCTTCTACGGGAGGACGGCTGGCGTCCAGCCTATAATGCGCAAAAAATTCATTGGCTTCTTTTATTATGAACTTGAACTCATGAGCTAAAAAGATGGTAGCTGCTCCCTTAACAGAGGAAAGCTCAATATTAGAAAATTCTAGAAAAATCCTTTGGATGCAAGGGTGCATATGAATAAATTTTCTTTCAAGTTCAACTATGAGCAAGGATATAGCATCTGCAAAACTACTAGTTCTATGGATAATAGACCCTCCCATAATAGGTAAAGCACTGGCACAAGTAAAGAAATCTTGAATAACTCATTTTACAATAATATTGCCACTACCAATTCAAAACTTTTTAGTGTGTAAAATAGTAGGTTCTTCATGAGGATCAATAAAAGAATCAAAGTTTTCCATGTTATTACCACTATCTTTATCAACGATAACCTCCCCAATTTCAGACATGATGGTAGCAAGAGGCAAGCGATAAAGAGGCGAAAGGAAAAGAGGGCAAATAAAACGGCAAGGGTGAAGTGGGGGAGAGGAAAACGAGAGGGAAATGGCAAATAATGTAATGCGAGGGATAAGAGTTTGTAATGGGTACTTGGTATGTCTTGACTTGTGCGTAGATCTCCCCGGCAACGGCCCCAGAAATCCTTCTTGCTACCTCTTGAGCACTGCGTTGGTTTTCCCTTGAAGAGGAAAGGGTGATGCAGCAAAGTAGCATAAGTATTTCCCTCAGTTTTTGAGAACCAAGGTATCAATCCAGTAGGAGACTACACGCAAGTCCCTTGTACCTACACAAACAAATAAGAACCTCGCAACCAATATGATAAAGGGGTTGTCAATCCCTTCAGGTCACTTACGAGAGTGAGATCTGATAGAGATAATAATAAGAATATAAATATTTTTGGTATTTTTATGATATAGATAAGAAAGTAAAGATTGCAAAGTAAAATAGATTGGAAACTTATATGATAAAAGATAGACCCGGGGGCCATAGGTTTCACTAGTGGCTTCTTTCAAGATAGCATAAGTATTACGGTGGGTGAAGAAATTACTATCGAGCAATTGATAGAAAAGTGCATAATTATGAGGATATCTAGGCATGATCATGTATATAGGCATCATGTCCGCGACAAGTACACCGAAATGATTCTGCATCTACTACTATCACTCCAAATATCGACTGATATCCAGCATGCATCTAGAGTATTAAGTTCATAAGAACAGAGTAATGCATTAGGCAAGATGACATGATGTAGAGGGATAAACTCGAGCAATATGATATAAACCCCATCTTTTTATCCTCCATGGCAACAATACAATACGTGTCTTGTTGCCCCTGCTGTCACTAGGAAAGGACACCGCAAGATTGAACCCAAAGCTAAGCACTTCTCCCATTGCAAGAAAGATCAATCTAGTAGGCCAAACCAAACTGATAATTCGGAGAGACTTGCAAAGATAACCAATCATACATAAAAGATTTTATAGAAGAATCAAATATTGTTCATAGATAAACTTGATCATAAACCCACAATTCATCGGATCTCGACAAACACACCGTAAAAAGAGTTACATCAAATAGATCTCCAAGAAGATCGAGGAGAACATTGTATTGAGATCCAAAGAGAGAGAGAAGAAGCCATCTAGCTAATAACTATGGACCTGAAGGTATGTGGTAAACTACTCACACATCATCGGAGAGGCTATGGTGTTGATGTAGAAGCCCTCCGTGATCGATTCCCCCTCCGGCGGAGCTCCAGAAAAGGCCCCAAGATGGGATCTCTTGGGTACAGAAGGTTGCGGCCGTGGAAATAGGGTTTCATGGTGCTCCTGGATGTTTTCGGGATATATGGATATATATAGGAAGAAGAATTAGGTCGGTGGAGCTGCGAGGGGCCGACGAGGGTGGGGGGGCAGGCGTGCCTCCCTGCCTCGTGGCCGCCTCGTTTCTGTCTTGACGTCTACTCCAAGTACCTGGATCACGTTTGTTCCAAAAATAACTCTCCCGAAGGTTTCATTCCATTTGGATTCTGTTTGATATTCCTTTTCTGCAAAATACTGAAATAGGCAAAAAAAACAACAATTTGCACTTGGCCTTGGGTTAGTAGGTTAGTCCCAAAAATAATATAAAAGTGTATAAATAAGCCCATTAAACATCCAAAAAAGAATAGCATGAAACAATCAAAAATTATAGATACGTTGGAGACGTATCATCGCCGTGCCACGGTGACGCACTTCTTCTCCCTAGGATCCCACGCCGCGGACTCCTCGCGTGAACTTGTGATGTGTGCGACGATGCCTCCACGCACTTGGATCCGCTTCCCACAGTTCTTCTCCGTCGAGATGCCGCCGAGGGCAACCCTCGAAGTTTGGCTGCAGCACGCCGACTGCGATGTTCCTGATATATATTTTACTTGGGAGTTAGAAACTAAGCAATGTTTTACATATTTACAACATCCCAAGGAGAGACATGTTGCTACTGTTGTTTGTGCTTTCACTAGCTTTGCATGTGTATGGTGGTGTGAACTTTGTAGATTATATTATATTCCATCTAATTGGGCTACTTTGAAAATGGCTATGCTTACTCATTGGGTTCCACCATATTATCAATGTGAATTACTTCAAAAACTGCAGCGTTTAGGACAAGAAAAAATTTCAGTAGAGGAGTATCATCAGGAATTACAAACTAGCATGATTAGATGTGGTATTGTTGAGGATAATGAGGCTATGCTTGCATATTTTATGGGTGGATTAAATAGAGAGATTCAGACCATTATAGAGTATAAGGAGTATAATAATATCACTCATTTATTCCATCTTGCTTGCAAAGCTAAAAGTGAAGTGCAGGATTGACAGACATTGGCGCGAACTAATTTTTTTGCAGGTTGATCTTCATCATGGACACCACGTACATCCTCTACTTCCACACGCCCAACTGCAGCACCACTGACTTCAACCGCCAATTCCAACCAATATACAAGAAAACATGCACCACCACCACCACCATCTGCCAGGAGCACACGTTCTGGTCCCGCACAGAGCTCTTCTTCATCCATGGCATCAACAGGCCAAACACATGTGGTTATATGTCATTGTTGCAAGTGTGGAGGTCACTATTTGAGCAAATGTCCATCTCCATGTGTGATGATTGTTACGGAGGATGGTGGGTATGAGTCCGCTAGTGACTATGATGAGGAGACTTTGGCTCTTATTGCAAGTGAAGAACATGGTGAAGATGATTCTAAACATGAGATGCAATACATGGTTGCGGAAGATGATGACAGGTATGAGAGTTTAGTTGTTCAATGTGTTTTGAGTGTGCAGGTAACACAACCTGAGCAAAATCAGACGCATAATTTGTTCCATACAAAGGGAGTTGTGAAGGAACGTTATGTCCGCTTTATCATTGATTGAGGGAGTTGCAACAACTTGGCTAGCATGGAGATGGTGGAGAAGTTGTCTCTCACCACAAGACCCCATCTGCGTCCTTACTTCATCCAATGGTTCAACAATAGCGGCAAAGTTAAGCTAACATGTATTGTTCGTTTGCATTTTAGTATTGCTACATAAGCTGATTATATTGATTGTGATGTCGTACCCATGCAAGCATGTGCCTTATTACTTGGTAGACTATGGCAATTCGATAAAAAATTATGTACACCATGGTAGAACAATCAGCATACTCTTGTTCATAAGGATAAACATATTAATTTGCTTCCTATGACTCCTGATTCCATTTTGAAAGATGATACTAATAGAGCTAGTAAAGCAAAACAGTAGCAAAATAAGAGTGATAATCAGATTGTGGCAAAACAATTTGAGAAACAGATAAAGCCTAATAATAACCCATCATCTAGTGTTGCTTCTGAAATTAAATTAAAAAGTGGATGTTTACTTGCCACAAGATCTAATATTGATGACCTAGATTTTAGCAAATCTGTTTGCTATGCTTTCATGTGCAAAGAGGCATTATTTTCATTCGAGGACGTACCTCTCTCTTTTCCTCCTGTTGTGACTAACATTTTGTAGGAGTTCGCAGCCATCTTTACAGAAGACGTTCCACCGGGATTACCACCTATTCGAGGGATTGAGCATCAAATTGACTTAATTCCCGGTGATTCACTGCCAAACCGTGCGCCATACCGTACCAATCTAGAGGAGACGAAGGAGATTATGTGTCAAATATAGGAGAGATACGACTCCAACGTATCTACTTTTCCTAATGCTTTCCCTCTTGTTTTGGACTCTAATTTGCATGATTTGAATGAAACTAACCCCAGACTGACGCTGTTTTTAGCAGAACTACCAGGTGGTGTTTTTTGTGCAGAAATAGAAGTTCTCGGAATGGAACGAAACTTGCGGGGAATTTTGATATAATATATAAGAATTTCTGGAGCCAAGACCTACCGGAGGGGGGCACCTGGGTGGGCACAACCCACTAGGGTGTGCCCCCCTCACCAGGCACGCCCAGGTGGGTTGTCCCCACCTAATGTCCTCGCAGACCCTGAAACCAACGCTATAAAATCCTGTTTTCCTAGAAAAAATCAGGGAGAAAGAATTATCATGATCCACGAGACAGAGCCGCCGCCAAGCCCTCTTATTCCTCGGGAGGGCAGATCTGGAGTCCGTTTGGGGCTCCAGAGAGGGGGATCTTCGTTCTTCGTCATCACCAACCCTTCTCCATCGCCAATTCCATGATGCTCCCTACCAGGAGTGAGTAATTCCTTCGTATAGGCTTGCTGGTCGGTGAGGAGTTGGATGAGATTCATCATGTAATCGAGTTAGTTTTGTTAGGGCTTGATCCCTAGTATCCACTATGTTCTTAGATTGATGTTGCTATGACTTTGCCATGCTTAATGCTTGTCACTTTACGCACAGGTGCCCTGATTTCATATCTGAACCATTTATGTTATCACCATTATATCCATGTTCTAAATCCAATCTTGCAAGTTATAGTCACCTACTACGTGTTATGCTCCGGCAACCCCTGAGTGACAATAGTCAGGCCCACTCCCGGTGATGACCGTAGTTTGAGGAGTTCATGTATTCACTATGTTTAAATGTTTTGTTCCGGTTCTCTATTAAAAGGAGGCCTTAATATCCCTTAGTTTCCAATATGGACCCCGCTGCCACAGGAGGGTAGGACAAAAGATGTCATGCAAGTTCTTTCCATAAGCACGTATGACTATTTACGGAATACATGCCTACATTATATTGATGAACTGCAGCTACTATCGTATCACCCTAGGTTATAGCTGTCTCATGATGAATATCACCCAAGAAGTCACCGATCCAATGCCTACGCATTTATCCTATATTGTTCTTGCTAAGTTAATACTGCTATCATCACTGTAACACTTGCTACCAAATTACTACTATCACTGTTACCGTTACTGTTACTGCTGCTACTATTATCAAAACTACCATACTACTTTGCTACCGATCACTTTGTTGCACATGATTAATCTCCAGGTGTGGTTAAATTGACAACCAGCTGCTAATACCTTCAAATATTCTTTGGCTTCCCTTGTGTCGAATCTATAAATTTGGGTTGAATACTCTACCCTCGAAAACTATTGCGATCCCCTATACTTGTGGGTTATCAAGATCTTTTTTTGGCACCGTTGCCGGGGAGCATAGCTATATTTGTTGAGTCACTTGGGATTATTATCATATTATCACTATGAAGAATCTGAAGGATACTAAGACTAAGAATTTTCCCTCAAAGACGAGGGGAGGTAAGGAACTGCCATCTAGTTCTGCTTTAGATTCACCTTCTATTATAAGTAAACTTGCGACACCACCACATACTATTAATTCTGATATGTTGCAAGTTACTGATGATTCTACTTCTACTATGGATAATGCTTATGATGATGCTAGTACCTTGCTTAATGATGATGTGGGTGAATTTCTTGATAAACAAATTGCTAGAGTTATACAACATGATGTTGTTGAATCTGGTGATGAGCTTGAAACTCAATCTCTTGAAACACCTACTAGAACTAGCCTTCCTAGATAAGAACTGCCTAATGTACTGGAAGGTTATGTTGTGAGTGAAGAAACAACTAGAGATATTCTTGCTTGTACAGATAGAGATGATCTAGAGAAATTATTATGCAAGTATAAAGAAAAATCTCTGAATGCTAGAATGAAATGTGATCCTAAGTTTTCTACTTCACCTATCTTTATCAATGATAAGGATTATGAATTCTCTGTCGACCCAGAGTTATTTACTTTGGTTAAATCTGATCCTTTCCATGGTTATGAAACTGAAACTGTTGTGGCACATCTTACTATGTTGAATGATATAGCCACCCTTTTTACTCATGATGAGAAAACTCGCTATTACTTTATTCTCAAATTATTTCTGTTCTCATTAAAGGGTGATGCTAAAGCTTGGTACAATACTCTTGCTCCTGGTTGTGTGCGTAGTCCCCAGGATATGATTTATTACTTCTCTGAAAAATATTTCCTACTCATGAGAAACAAGCTGCCTTACAGGAAATATTTCACTTTGTGCAAATCAAAGAAGAGAGTATCCCACAAGTTTGGGGGAGACTTTGCCAATTACTTAATGCTTTGCATAATCATAGACTTAAGAAAAATGAAATACTTGATATCTTCTTAATGGACTAACCGATGCTTCTAGGGACTTCCTAGATAGTTGTGCTGGTTGTGTTTTCAGGGAACGAACTATTGGTCAAGCTGAAGAATTACTGAATAACATATTGAAAAATTATGATGATTGGGCTATTCCTGAACCACCGCCTGAACCCACTCCAAAGAAGAGGGGTATATTATATCTTAGTCCAGAAGATATGCAAGAGGGAAAGAAATCTATGAAGGAAAAAGGTATTAAAGCTGAGGATGTTACAAATTTACCTCCTATTGAAGAAATGCATGGGCTTGATACACCACCACTGCCTAAGGTGGTAGAGATAAATTCTCTTAGGAAATTCAGTGATAATGACAATCCTCACAATATGCATCCTAGTCAATGCCTTTATGAGTTTGAAAATTATATTATAAAACAAGATCACTTCAATGCAAATGTTATGAAATAATTGAAATATAATTCTGATACATTTGAGTGACTTGTTATTTCGAATACCAAATGATGTTAGAGGTGTTGGAAAGCATGCTTCTATGGTTCAAACTCAGTTAAAACAAGTTGCTAATTCTCAAAGAGATTGCTTAATGAAATGAATAATAATATGCATGACTTTGCTATTATAGTTGCAACTAGAGGAGGTAAAATGACTCAGGAACCACTTTATCCTAAGGGACACCCAAAAATAATTGCACAAGATTCACAAAGAGCCAACACTGGTGCACCTAGTTCTTCTAAAAAGAAAAAGAAGAAGAAAAATGATAGGACTTTGCATGCTCCTAGTGAACCTGAAATAGAGAAACCTCCTGGTAATGATAATGAAACTTCTATCTCAAATGCTGAAACTCAATCTGGTAATGAACACTCACCTAGTGAAAATGAAAAAGATAATGTTGATGTTCATAAGACTCTCAACCAAATAATAAAGAACCAGACAATTATGTTGAGATAGAACCACCTGTTGATCTTGATAACCCACAACCTAAGAATAAAATGTATGATAAAAGAGACTTCATTGATAGAAAACACGGTAAAGAAAGAGAACTGTGGGTTCAAAAACCTATGCCTTTTCCACCTAAGTCAACTAAAAAGAATGATGATGAAGAATTTGAACACTTTGCTGAAATGTTGAGGCCAGTCTTTTTGTGTACTCGCTTGACTGATATCTTGAAAATGCCTCCTTATGCAAAGTATATGAAAGACATCCTCATTAATAAGAGAAAAATACCAGAAGCTAAAATATCCACCATGCTTGCTAATTACACTTTTAAGGATGGAGTACCTAAAAACTTGGATATCCAGAATTCCAACTATACCTTGCTCCATCAAAAAGAATTGTGTGAAAACTGCTTTGTGTGATTTAGGAGCTGGTGTTAGTGTTATGCATTTCTCTTTATATAAAGGACTTGATTTGAATAAACACACACCTACTGAAATGTCTATGCAAATGGCTGACAAATCAACTGCCATACCTATCGGTATCTGTGAGGTTGTGCCCGTTGTTGTTGCTAATGTTACTATTTTGACTGACTTTGTTATACTTGAGATGCCCGAGGATGACAACATGTCGATTATCCTTGGTAGACCCTTCTTTAATACTACAGGGGCTGTTATTGATTACAATTAAAGCAAGTTCACTCTTCATATCAATGGTAATGAGCATATGGTGCACTTTCCGAAGAAACATTTCCAAGTGAATGGTATTAATGTTATGGAAAAATCTCCGAAAATCACTATTGGAAGTTTTCAAATACCTCTACCTACTGTTAAAAAGAAATATGAAATGCTTATTATTGAGGATATTCATATCCTCATTGGGGTAACTTAGTTGTCAGATTTCGGGTTCCGGCAAAACCCTTGAGGTTCGAACACTCGGGTGCGCACGAAGATCTCTCCCCCCTCTAGCTCGAACACATCATGATCTCACAGCCTAGCTCGACGAACCCAAAGAACAAGAGACACAATAGTTTATACTGGTTCGGGCCACCGATGTGGTGTAATACCCTACTCCAGTGTGGTGTGGTGGATTGCCTCTTGGGATGGGGATGAACAGTTACAAGGGAAGAACAGCCTCCTGGGGAGAGGTGTTCTTGGGCTTGGTGAACTTGTGTGGTTGAGGATGAACTCAATCCTCTCTCTCGCTCTCTCTCTCTAGATCTGTTTTCTCCTACTATGGTGGCTAGTCCTATTTATAGAGGCCATGGTCCTCTTCCCAAATATTGAGCGGGAAGGTATCCCACAATGGCAAAATTTGAAGGGAGACAACTGGTACAAGGTATCCTGACAAAAGTAGTCTTTTCCTGCCAAATGCTCTGGTGGTGACGCTGTCTTGGGCTCCACGGTGACCTCCGTCATGTTGTCCTACTGGTCTTGGTCTTGTTGCACCGATATGGAAACCTTTGCCTGATGCCTCGGGACTGCTCGCCTGCGCTTGCCTCTTTAGCACCAAAGAGGAAACGAGGACACTATGCACGCTGGTGGCAGCCTGGCGCCCGCCTGGCTCCAATCGTCATGCCTTGCATCACAGAAACCTCGCGAGTTATCCCTTGCCTTGATCTCTCCGCCCCTCACGAGCTAGCCTGGTGGGGCAGCCCCCGAGGAGGCCTTGTGTCATCCGCCTCGCGAGGCTTGGACCCTCGCGAGGGTCTTGAGTGTTTGCTGGTGAAGATGGGTTGTGCATGGCCACTGGTGGAGCCACGCTGTGGGCCGCAGGTAGGCAAATTTGGGGACCCTCATTCCCAGAACACCGATAGTAGTCCCCGGGCCCAAGGCGCGCTCGGACTTGGCTTCAAGGCGAAGCCAAAGGGCAAGTGTGGAGCGCCGCAGGCCCCAACAGCTTGTGGTCCCGATTGGCGCGTGGCAACTGATTGGACGTGGGCGTCTCCGCTTCCCCACGCTACCACGGCAACTGCCCGACTTGACGAGTCCTTGCTGCATGCAAAAAAAGATCATTATTACCTTACATCATGGAGGCCGGCGGTTGGCCTCCCCTTGGCTATAAATGGGAAGAGGGGGCGGATCCCCTGTCTCCCATCCCTTCCTTTGCTTCTCCCGCTCCTTCTTCTTCCTCGCTTCATCGCTCACTGCATCGACCATGGCGCCGATACGGAGGTTCTCGGCCGTGGAAAAGGGAAAGACTCCCCTTAATGAGCTCGAGCCACTTCCGCCGAAAAAGAGGTTGTCCCATCGTCAAAGCATAGTCGTGAGGCCGGAAGTGTCGCGGCCATGGTATGAGCGGCCACCTCCCGGGTATCGGTTGCCCTTGTACGCCCGAGCTGAGGGCTCCGGAGGGAGGGGCGACGAGCGCCTCCGCCCATGCTAGGGCCATGGTCGCCTGCTACCTCTTGAGCACTGCATTGGTTTTCCCTTGAAGAGGAAAGGGTGATGCAGCAAAGTAGCGTAAGTATTTCCCTTAGTTTTTGAGAACCAAGGTATCAATCCAGTAGGAGACTACACGCAAGTCCCTCGTACCTAGATAAACAAATAAGAACCTCACAACCAACACGATAAAGGGGTTGTCAATCCCTTCAGGGTCACTTATGAGAGTGAGATCTGATAGAGATAATAATAATAAGATAAATATTTTTGGTATTTTTATGATATAGATAAGAAAGTAAAGATTGCAAAGTAAAATAGATTGGAAACTTATATGATAAAAGATAGACCCGGGGCCCATAGGTTTCACTAGTGGCTTCTCTCAAGATAGCATAAGTATTACGGTGGGTGAACAAATTACTGTCGAGCAATTGATAGAAAAGTGCATAATTATGAGAATATCTAGGCATGATCATGTATATAGGCATCACGTCCGCAACAAGTAGAGCGAAACGATTCTGCATCTACTACTATTACTCCACACATCGACCACTATCCAACATGCATCTAGAGTATTAAGTTCATAAGAACAGAGTAACGCATTAGGCAAGATGACATGATGTAGAGGTATAAACTCAAGCAATATGATATAAACCCCATCTTTTTATCCTCAATGGCAACAATACAATATGTGCCTTGCTGCCACTGCTATCACTGGGAAAGGACACCACAAGATTGAACCCAAAGGTAAGCACTTCTCCCATTGCAAGAAAGATCAATCTAGTAGGCCAAACCTAACTGATAATTCAAAGAGACTTACAAAGATAACCAATCATACATAAAAGATTTCAGAGAAGAATCAAATATTGTTCATATATAAACTTGATCATAAACCCACAATTCATCGGATCTCGACAAACACACAACAAAAAGAGTTACATCAAATAGATCTCCAAGAAGATCGAGGATAACATTGTATTGAGATCCAAAGAGAGAGAAGAAGCCATCTAGCTAATAACTATGGACCCGAAGGTTTATGGTAAAGTACTCACACATCATCGGAGAGGCTATGGTGTTGATTTAGAAGCCCTCCGTGATCGATTCCCCCTCCGGCGGAGCTCCGTAAAAGGCCCGAAGTTGGGATCTCTTGGGTACATAAGGTTGCAGCGGTGGAAATAGGGTTTCATGGTGCTCCTGGATGTTTTCGGGATATATGGATATATATAGGAAGAAGAAGTAGGTCGGTGGAGTCGCGAGGGGCCCACGAGGGTGGGGCGCGCCTCTCTGCCTCGTGGCTGCCTCGTTTCTTTCTTGACGTCTACTCCAAGTCCCCTGGATCATGTTTGTTCCAAAAATAACTCTCCCGAAGGTTTCATTCCGTTTGGATTCCGTTTGATATTCCTTTTCTGCCAAACACTGAAATAGGCAAAACACAACAATTTGCACTAGGCCTTGTGTTAGTAGGTTAGTCCCAATAATAACATAAAAGTGTATAAATAAGCCCATTAAACATCCAAAACAGATAATATAATAGCATGGAACAATAAAAAAATAGATACGTTGGAGACGTATCAAGCATCCCCAAGCTTAATTCCTGCTCGTCCTCGAGTAGGTAAATGAAAAAAATAGAATTTTTGATGTGGAATGCTACCTAGCATAATTCTCAATGTAATTTTCTTTATTGTGGCATGAATGTTCAGATCCGAAAGATTCAAGACAAAATTTTAATATTGACATAAAAATAATAATACTTCAAGCATACTAACTAAGCAATTATGTCTTCTCAAAATAACATGGCAAAAGAAAGTTCATCCCTACAAAATCATATAGTTTGGTCATGCTCCATTTTCGTCACACAAGAATGCTCTCATCATGCACAACCCCGATGACAAGCCAAGCAATTGTTTCATACTTTAGTAATCTCAAACTTTTTTCAAATTTCACGCAATATATGAGCATGAGCTGTGGACATAGCACTATGGGTGGAATAGAATATGATGATAGGGGTTATGTGGAGAAGACAAAAAAAGAGAAAGTCTCACATCGACGCGGCTAATCAATGGGCTAGGGAGATGTCCATCAATTAATGTCAATGCAAGGAGTAGGAATTGCCATGCAACGAATGCACTAGAGCTATAAATGTATGAAAGCTCAACAAAAGGAACTAAGTGGGTGTGCATCCAACTTGCTTGCTCACGAAGACCTAGGGCATTTGAGGAAGCCCATTGTTGGAATATACATGCCAAGTTCTATAATGAAAAATTCCCATTAGTATATGAAAGTGACAAAACAAGAGACTCTCTATCATAAAGATCATGGTGCTACTTTGAAGCACAAGTGTGGAAAAAAGGATAGTAGCATTGCCCCTTTTTATTTCTTTTTATTTCTTTCTTTGGGCCTTGTTTTCTTGGCCTTTCTCTTTTTTTATTTGGGACAACACTCTATTAATGATGATCATCACACTTCTATTTATTTACAACTCGATACTAGAACAAAATATGACTCTATATGAATGCCTCCGGCGGTGTACCGGGAAGGGAAATGAATCAAGAGTGACATGTATGATAAATTATGCATGGTGGCTTTGCCACAAATACGATGTCAACTACATGATCATACAAGGCAATATGACAATGATGAAGCGTGTCATAAATGAAACGGTGGAAAGTTGCATGGCAATATATCTCTGAATGGCTATGGAAATGCCATAATAGGTAGGTATGGTGGCTGTTTTGAGGAAGATATAAGGAGGTTTATGTGTGATAGAGCATATCATATCACGGGGTTTGGATGCACCGGCGAAGTTTGCACCAACTATCAAGGGGATAAAGGGCAATGCACGGTACCGAAGAGGCTAGCAATGATGGAAGGGTGAGAGTGCGTATAATCCATGGACTCAACATTAGTCATAAAGTACTCACATACTTATTACAAAAATCTAGAAGTCATCAAAAACCAAGCATTACGCGCATGTTCCTAGGGGGATAGATTGGTAGGAAAAGACCATCGCTCGTCCCCAACCGCCACTCATAAGGAAGACAATCAAAGAACACCTCATGTTTCAACCGGTTTGGATGGCGGTCATGTAATAGGATAGGCAATTAGTTTACCTATCTGTTTTTAGCCAGTCGGTTGTGGCATCCCTTATTTGGCTAGTCTGTCGTTCTAGCCTCTTTGGCTCTGTGTGAGCCTTTTTTACAGTTCGAGACTTTTAAAACCATGTTGGAACCTATTTTTTTAATAAGAGGGCCGTATGCATCGTTCTGATGCACAGGCCGGGGTGAACCCCCTTTTCGAAGAAAAAAATACGTGCATGATATGGGACTTGCAAACTTCAACACGAGTATTTCTCAAATTGACAACTACTCAACTAGCACACTCTAATATCACCACCTTTATATCTCAAAACAATTATCAAGTATCAAACTTCTCATAGTATTCAATGCACCTTTTATGATAGTTTTTATTATACCAATCTTGGATGCCTATCATATTAGGACTAAATTCATAATCAAAGCAAATTACCATGCTGTTCTAAAGGACTCTCAAAATTATATAAGTGAATCATGAGAGATCAATAATTTCTATAAGATAAAACCACCACCGTGCTCTAAAAGATATAAGTGAAGCACTAGAGCAAAATTATCTAGCTCAAAAGATATAAGTGAAGCACATAGAGTATTCTAATAAATTCCAATTCATGTGTGTCTCCCCCAAAAGGTGTGTACATCAAGTATGATTGTGGTATAATAAAAAGCAAAGACTCAAATCATACAAGACTCTCCAAGCAAAACACATATCATGTGGTGAATAAAAATATAGCCTCAAGTAAAGTTATCGATGAACGAAGACGAAAGAGGGGATGCCATCCGGGGCATCCCCAAGCTTAGGATTTTGGTTGTCCTTGAATTTTACCTTGAGTTTCCTTGGGCATCCCCAAGCTTAGGCTCTTGTCACTCCTTATTCCATAATCCATCAAATCTTTACCCAAAACTTGAAAACTTCACAACACAAAACTCAACAGAAAATCTCATGACCTCCGTTAGTATAAGAAAACAAACCACCACTTAAGGTACTGTAATGAACTAATTATTTATTTATATTGGTGTTAAATCTACTGTATTACAACTTATCTATGGTTCATAACCTCCGATACTAGCCATAGATGCATCAAAATAAGCAAACAACACACGAAAAACAGAATCTGTCAAAAACAGAACAGTCTGTAGTAATCTGTAAGTTTCGAATACTTATATAAACTCAACAATTCTGAAATAAATTGGTGGACTTGAGGAATTTGTCTATTAATCATCTGCAAAAATAATAAACCTAATCGCACTCTCCAGTAAAACATGGCAGCAAATCTCGTGAGCGCTAAAGTTTCTGTTTTTTACAGCAAGATCGCAAAAACTACCCCCAAGTCTTCCCAAAGGTTCTACTTGGTACAAACACTAATTAAAATCATAAAACCACATCTAAATGGAGGCTAGATGAATTATTTATTACTAAACAGAACCAAAAAGCAAGAAACAAAAATAAAATTGGGTTGCCTCCCAACAAGTGATATCGTTTAATGCCCCTAGCTAGGCATAAAAGCAAGGATAGATCTAGGTATTACTATAATAATGATAAGGTAAATCGCAAAAAGTCATCTCATACTCCCTACGTTAAGAAGCAAGCTTTCTTTGTGGTAAGCAAAAGTAATCAAAAGGGCTAAATTTAATGGGACAAAAGTTGCTAAGATCAAGCTCGGGAGGTATTGGTTCCTCCTTTGGCCCCTCATATTGCACAACCAATTCATCATTATAAGCATTCTTTTGGAAAAAAGTCATGAGCCTTTGTTCAAGGGGAAAACCCAACCCATTACTTTGGATAGCAAAATTATCATTAAGTTCAGAGATCTTGTCAACAAGAACATCGGTAGGAACCTTCTTTCTAAGGTTTTTGTTAAAAGCAACATGATCTAAAGATCGTAAGCGCATTATGTCTTCTTGATAGAAAAGGATTGCTTCTATGGGAGGACGGCCGACGTCCACCCTATAATGCGCAAAAAATTCATTGGCTTCTTTTATTATGAATCTGAACTCATGAGCTAAAAAGATGGTAGCTGCTCGCTTAACAGAGGAATGCTCAATATTAGAAAATTCTAGAAAAATCATTTGGATGCAAGGGTGCATATGAATAAATTGTCTTTCAAGATCAACTATGAGCAAGGATATAGCATCCGCAAAACTACTAGTTCTATGGATAATAGACCCTCCCATAATAGGTAAAGCACTGGCACAAGTAAAGAAATCTTGAATAACTCATTTTCCAATAATATTGCCACTACCAATTCAAAACTTTTTAGTGTGTGAAATAGTAGGTTCTTCATGAGGATCAATAAAAGCATCAAAGTTTTCCATGTTATTACCACTATCTTTATCAACGATAACCTCCCCAATTTCAGACATGATGGTAGCAAGAGGCAAGCAAAAAAGAGGCGGAAGGAAAAGAGGGCAAATAAAACGGCAAGGGTGAAGTGGGGGAGAGGAAAACGATAGGGAAATGGCAAATAATGTAATGCGAGGGATAAGAGTTTGTAATGGGTACTTGGTATGTCCTGACTTGTGCGTAGATGTCCCCGGCAACGGTGCCAGAAATCCTTCTTGCTACCTCTTAAGCACTGCGTTGGTTTTCCCTTGAAGAGGAAAGGGTGATGCAGCAAAGTAGCATAAGTATTTCCCTCAGTTTTTGAGAACCAAGGTATCAATCCAGTAGGAGACTACACGCAAGTCCCTCGTACCTACACAAACAAATAAGAACCTCGCAACCAATACGATAAAGGGGTTGTCAATCCCTTCACGGTCACTTACGAGAGTGAGATCTGATAGAGATAATAATAAGAATATAAATATTTTTGGTATTTTTATGATATAGATAAGAAAGTAAATATTACAAAGTAAAATAGATTGGAAACTTATATGATAAAAGATAGACCCGGGGGCCATAGGTTTCACTAGTGGCTTCTCTCAAGATAGCAGAAGTATTACGGTGGGTGAAGAAATTACTGTCGAGCAATTGATAGAAAAGTGCATAATTATGAGAATATCTAGGCATGATCATGTATATAGGCATCACGTCCGCGACAAGTAGACCGAAATGATTCTGCATCTACTACTATTACTCCAAATATCGACCGATATCCGGCATGCATCTAGAGTATTAAGTTCATAAGAACAGAGTAA
Source organism: Triticum aestivum (assembly GCF_018294505.1). Taxonomy (NCBI): domain Eukaryota; kingdom Viridiplantae; phylum Streptophyta; class Magnoliopsida; order Poales; family Poaceae; genus Triticum; species Triticum aestivum. The sequence continues at coordinate 294,659,117 of NC_057797.1, read as the reverse complement.
TGCATTAGGCAAGATGACATGATGTAGAGGGATAAACTCAAGCAATATGATATAAACCCCATCTTTTTATCCTCCATGGCAACAATACAATACGTGTCTTGCTATCCCTGCTGTCACTAGGAAAGGACACCTCAAGATTGAACCCAAAGCTAAGCACTTCTCCCATTGCAAGAAAGATCAATCTAGTAGGCCAAACCAAACTGATAATTCGGGGAGACTTGCAAAGATAACTAATCATACATAAAAGATTTCAGAGAAGAATCAAATATTGTTCATAGATAAACTTGATCATAAACCCACAATTCATCGGATCTCGACAAACACACCGTAAAAAGAGTTATCAAATAGATCTCCAAGAAGATCGAGGAGAACATTGTATCGAGATCCAAAGAGAGAGAGAAGAAGCCATCTAGCTAATAACTATGGACCCGAAGGTCTGTGGTAAACTACTCACACATCATCGGAGAGGCTATGGTGTTGATGTAGAAGCCCTCCGTGATCGATTCCCCCTCCGGCGGAGCTTCAGAAAAGGCCCCAAGATGGGATCTCTTGGGTACAGAAGGTTGCGGCCGTGGAAATAGGGTTTCGTGGTGCTCCTGGATGTTTTCGGGATATATGGATATATATATATATATATATATATATATATATATATATATATATATAGGAAGAAGAAGTAGGTCGGTGGAGCTGCGAGGGGCCCACGAGGGTGGGGGGGCAGGCGCGCCTCCCTGCCTCGTGGCTGCCTCGTTTCTGTCTTGACATCTACTCCAAGTCCCTCGATCACGTTCGTTCCAAAAATAACTCTCCCGAAGGTTTCATTCCATTTGGATTCTGTTTGATATTCCTTTTCTGCAAAACACTGAAATATGCAAAAAAAACAACAATTTGCACTTGGCCTTGGGTTAGTAGGTTAGTCCCAAAAATAATATAAAAGTGTATAAATAAGCCCATTAAACATCCAAAAAAGATAATATAATAGCATGAAACAATCAAAAATTATAGATACGTTGGAGACGTATCATCGCCGTGCCGCGGTGACGCACGCCATCGCCCTAGGATCCCACGCCGCGGACTCCTCACGTGAACTCGTGATGTGTGCGATGATGCCTCCACGCACTTGGATCCGCTTCCCACAGTTCTTCTCCGTCGAGATGCCGCCGAGGGCCCCCCTCGAAGTTTGGCTGCAGCACGCCGACTGCGATGTTCCTGATATATATTTTACTTGGGAGTTAGAAACTAAACAATTTTTTACATATTTACAACATCCCAAGGAGAGACATGTTGCTACTGTTGTTTGTGCTTTCGCTAGCTTTTCATGTGTATGGTGGTGTGAACTTTGTAGATTATATCATATTCCATCTAATTGGGCTACTTTGAAAATGGCTATGCTTACTCATTGGGTTCCACCATATTATCAATATGAATTACTTCAAAAACTGCAACGTTTAGGACAAGAAAAAATTTCAGTGGAGGAGTATCATCAGGAATTACAAACTAGCATGATTAGATGTGGTATTGTTGAGGATAATGAGGCTATGCTTGCATATTTTATGGGTGGATTAAATAGAGAGATTCAGACCATTATAGAGTATAAGGAGTATAATAATATCACTCGTTTATTCCATCTTGCTTGCAAAGCTAAAAGTGAAGTGCGGGATCGACAGACATTGGCGCGAACTAATTTTTCTGCAGGTTGATCTTCATCATGGACACCACGTACATCCTCTACTTCCACACGCCCAACTGCAGCACCACTGACTTCAACCACCAATTCCAACCGATATACAAGAAAACATGCACCACCACCACCACCATCTGCCAGGAGCACACGTTCTGGTCCCGCACAGAGCTCTTCTTCATCCATGGCATCAACAGGCCAAACACATGTGGTTATATGTCATTGTTGCAAGTGTGGAGGTCACTATGTGAGCAAATGTCCATCTCCATGTGTGATGATTGTTACGGAGGATGGTGGGTATGAGTCCGCTAGTGACTATGATGAGGAGACTTTGGCTCTTATTGCAAGTGAAGAACACGGTGAAGATGATTCAAAACATGAGATGCAATACATGGTTGCGGAAGATGCTGACAGGTATGAGAGTTTAGTTGTTCAATGTATTTTGAGTGTGCAGGTAACACAAGTTGAGCAAAATCAGACGCATAATTTGTTCCATACAAAGGGAGTTGTGAAGGAACGTTATGTCCGCTTTATCATTGATTGAGGGAGTTGCAACAACTTGGCTAGCATGGAGATGGTGGAGAAGTTGTCTCTCACCACAAGACCCCATCTGCGTCCTTACTTCATGCAATGGTTCAACAATAGCAGCAAAGTTAAGGTAACACGTATTGTTCGTTTGCATTTTAGTATTGCTACATAAGCTGATTATATTGATTGTGATGTGGTACCCATGCAAGCATGTGCCTTATTACTTGGTAGACCATGGCAATTCGATAAAAAATTATGTACACCATGGTAGAAACAATCAGCATACTCTTGTTCATAAGGATAAACATATTAATTTGCTTCCTATGACTCCTGATTCCATTTTGAAAGATGATACTAATAGAGCTAGTAAAGCAAAACAGTAGCAAAATAAGAGTGATAATCAGATTGTGGCAAAACAATTTGAGAAACAAATAAAGCCTAATAATAACCCATTATCTAGTGTTGCTTCTGAAATTAAATTAAAAAGTGGATGTTTACTTGCCACCAAATCTAATATTGATGACCTAGATTTTAGCAAATCTGTTTGCTATGATTTCATGTGCAAAGAGGCATTATTTTCATTCGAGGACGTACCTCTCTCTTTTCCTCCTGTTGTGACTAACATTTTGTAGGAGTTCGCTGCCATCTTTACAGAAGACGTTCCACCGGGATTACCACCTATTCGAGGGATTGAGCATCAAATTGACTTAATTCCCGGTGATTCACTGCCAAACCGTGCGCCATACCGTACCAATCTAGAGGAGACGAAGGAGATTATGTGTCAAATATAGGAGAGATACGACTCCAACGTATCTACTTTTCCTAATGCTTTCCCTCTTGTTTTGGACTCTAATTTGCATGATTTGAATGAAACTAACCCCAAACTGACGCTGTTTTTAGCAGAACTACTAGGTGGTGTTTTTGTGCAGAAATAGAAGTTCTCGGAATGGAACGAAACTTGCGGGGAATTTTGATATAATATATAAGAATTTCTGGAGCCAAGACCTACCGGACGGGGGCACCTGGGTGGGCACAACCCACCAGGGCGCGCCCCCCTCACCAGGCACGCCCAGGTGGGTTGTCCCCACCTAGTGGCCTCGCAGACCCTGAAACCAACGCTATAAAATCCTATTTTCCCAGAAAAAATCAAGGACAAAGAATTATCACGATCCACGAGACGGAGCCGCCGCCAAGCCCTCTTATTCCTCGGGAGGGCAGATCTGGAGTCCGTTTGGGGCTCCGGAGAGGGGGATCTTCGTTCTTCGTCATCACCAACCCTTCTCCATCACCAATTCCATGATCCTCCCTACCAGGAGTGAGTAATTCCTTCGTATAGGCTTGCTGGTCGGTGAGGAGTTGGATGAGATTCATCATGTAATCGAGTTAGTTTTGTTAGGGCTTGATCCCTAGTATCCACTATGTTCTTAGATTGATGTTGCTATGACTTTGCCATGCTTAATGCTTGTCACTTTGTGCACGGGTGCCATGATTTCATATCTGAACCATTTATGTTATCACCATTATATCCATGTTCTAAATCCGATCTTGCAAGTTATAGTCACCTACTACGTGTTATGCTCCGGCAACCCCTGAGTGACAATAGTCACGCCCACTCCCGGTGATGACCGTAGTTTGAGGAGTTCATGTATTCACTATGTTTAAATGTTTTGTTCGGGTTCTCTATTAAAAGGAGGCCTTAATATCCCTTAGTTTCCAATATGGACCCCGCTGCCACAGGAGGGTAGGACAAAAGATGTCATGCAAGTTCTTTCCATAAGCATGTATGACTATTTACGGAATACATGCCTACATTATATTGATGAACTGGAGCTATTGTCGTATCACCCTAGGTTATAACTGTCTCATGATGAATATCATCCAAGAAGTCACCGATCCAATGCCTACGCATTTATCCTATATTGTTATTCCTAAGTTACTACTGCTATCATCACTGTAACACTTGCTACCAAATTACTGCTATCACTGTTACCGTTACTGTTACTGCTGCTACTATTATCAAAACTACCATACTACTTTGCTACTGATCACTTTGTTGCACATAATTAATCTCCAGGTGTGGTTAAATTGACAACTAGCTGCTAATACCTTCAAATATTCTTTGGCTTCCCTTGTATCGAATCTATAAATTTGGGTTGAATACTCTACCCTCGAAAACTATTGCTATCCCCTATACTTGTGGGTTATCAAGATCTTTTTCTGGCACCGTTGCCAGGGAGCATAGCTATATTTGTTGAGTCACTTGGGATTATTATCATATTATCACTATGAAGAATCTGAAGGATACTAAGACTAAGAATTTTCCCTCAAAGACAAGGGGAGGTAAGGAACTGCCATCTAGTTCTGCTTTAGATTCACCTTCTATTATAAGTAAACTTGCAACACCACCACATGCTATTAATTCTGATATGTCGCAAGTTATTGATGATTCTACTTCTACTATGGATAATGCTTATGATGATGCTAGTACCTTGCTTAATGATGATGTGCCACTTGGTAAATTTCTTGATAAACAAATTGCTAGAGTTATACAACATGATGTTGATGAATCTGGTGATGAGCTTGAAACTGAATCTCTTGAAACACCTACTAGAACTAGCCTTCCTAGATATGAACTGCCTAATGTACTGGAAGGTTATGTTGTGAGTGAAGAAACAACTAGAGATATTCTTGCTTGTACAAATAGAGATGATCTAGAGAAATTATTATGCAAGTATAAAGAAAAATCTCTGAATGATAGAATGAAATGTGATCCTAAGTTTTCTACTTCACCTATCTTTATCGATGATAAGGATTATGAATTCTCTGTCGACCTAGAGTTATTTACTTTGGTTAAATCTGATCATTTCCATGGTTATGAAACTGAAACTGTTGTGGCACATCTTACTAAATTGAATGATATAGCCACCCTTTTTACTCATGGTGAGAAAACTCGCTATTACTTTATTCTCAAATTATTTCCGTTCTCATTAAAGGGTGATGCTACATCTTGGTACAATACTCTTGCTCCTGGTTGTGTGCATAGTCCCCAGGATATGATTTATTACTTCTCTGAAAAATATTTCCTACTCATAAGAAACAAGCTGCCTTACAGGAAATATTTAACTTTGTGCAAATCAAAGAAGAGAGTATCCCACAAGCTTGGGGGAGACTTTGCCAGTTACTTAATGCTTTGCATAATCATAGACTTAAGAAAAATGAAATACTTGATATCTTCTTAATGCACTAACCGATCCTTCTAGCGACTTCCTAGATAGTTGTGCTGGTTGTGTTTTCAGGGAACGAACTATTGGTCAAGCTGAAGAATTACTGAATAACATATTGAAAAATTATGATGATTGGGCTATTCCTGAAGCACCGCCTAAACCCACTCCAAAGAAGAGGGGTATATTATATCTCAGTCCAGAAGATATGCAAGAGGGAAAGAAATCTATGAAGGAAAAAGGTATTAAAGCTGAGGATGTTACAAATTTACCTCCTATTGAAGAAATACATGGGCTTAATACACCACCACTACCTAAGGTGGTGGAGATAAATTCTCTTAGGAAATTCAGTGATAATGACAATCCTCACAATATGCATCCTAGTCAATGCCTTTATGAGTTTGAAAATTATATTATGAAACAAGATAACTTCAATGCAAATGTTATGAAACAATTTAAATATAATTCTGATACGTTTGAGTGACTTGTTATTTAGAATACCAAATGATGTTAGAGGTGTTGGAAAGCATTCTTCTATGGTTCAAACTCAGTTAAAACAAGTTGCTAAATCTCAAAGAGATTGCTTAATGAAATGAATAATAATATGCATGACTTTGCTGTTAGAGTTGCAACTAGAGGAGGTAAAATGACGCAGGAACCACTTTATCCTGAGGGACACCCAAAAATAATTGCACAAGATTCACAAAGAGCCAACACTGGTGCACCTAGTTCTTCTAAAAAAAGAAGAAGAAAAATGATAGGACTTTGCATGCTCCTAGTGAACCTGAAATAGAGAAACCTTCTGGTAATGATCATGAAACTTCTATCTCAAATGCTGAAACTCAATCTGGTAATGAACACTCACCTAGTGATAATGAAAAAGATAATGTTGATGTTCATAAGACTCTCAACCAAATAATAAAGAACCAGACAATTATGTTGAGATAGAACCACCTGTTGATCTTGATAACCCACAACCTAAGAATAAAATGTATGATGAAAGAGACTTCATTGATAGAAAACACGGTAAATAAAGAGAACTGTGGGTTCAAAAACCTATGCCTTTTCCACCTAAGTCAACTAAAAAGAATGATGATGAAGAATTTGAACACTTTGCTGAAATGTTGAGGCCAGTCTTTTTGCGTACTCGCTTGACTGATATCTTGAAAATGCCTCCTTATGAAAAGTATATGAAAGACATCCTCATTAATAAGAGAAAAATACCAGAAGCTAAAATATCCACCATGCTTGCTAATTACACTTTTAAGGATGGAGTACCTAAAAACTTGGATATCCGGAATTCCAACTATACCTTGCTCCATGAAAAAGAATTGTGTGAAAACTGCTTTGTGTGATTTAGGAGCTGGTGTTAGTGTTATGCATTTCTCTTTATATAAAGGACTTGATTTGAATAAACACACACCTACTGAAATGTCTATGCAAATGGCTGACAAATCAACTACCATACCTATCGGTATCTGTGAGGATGTGCCCGTTGTTGTTGCTAATGTTACTATTTTGACTGACTTTGTTATACTTGAGATGCCCGAGGATGACAACATGTCGATTATCCTTAGTAGACCCTTCTTTAGTACTACAGGGGTTGTTATTGATTACAATTAAAGCAAGTTCACTTTTCATATCAATGGTAATTAGCATACGGTGCACTTTCCGAAGAAACATTTCCAAGTGAATGGTATTAATGTTATGGAAAAATCTCCGAAAATCACTATTGGAAGTTTTCAAATACCTCTACCTACTGTCAAAAAGAAATATGAAATGCTTATTGTTGAGGACATTCATATCCCCATTGAGGTAACTTAGTTGTCAGATTTCGGGTTCCGACAAAACCCTTGAGGTTCGAACACTGGGGTGCGCATGAAGATCTCTCCCCCCTCTAGCTCGCACACATCATGATCTCACGGCCTTGCTCGACGAACCCAAAGAACAAGAGACACAAGAGTTTATGCTGGTTCGGGCCACCGATGTGGTCTAATACCCTACTCCAGTGTGGTGTGGTGGATTGCCTCTTGGGATGGGGATGAGCAGTTATAAGGGAAGAACAGCCTCCTAGGGAGAGGTGTTCTTGGGCTTGGTGAACTTGTGTGGTTGAGGATGAACTCAATCTTCTCTCTCGCTCTCTCTCTCTCTCTCTCTCTCTCTCTAGATCAGTTTTCTCCTCCTATGGTGGCTAGTCCTATTTATAGATGCCCTGGTCCTCTTCCCAAATATTCAGCGGGACGGGATCCCACAACGACAAAATTTGAAGAGAGACAACTGGTACAAGGTATCCTGACAAAAGTAGTCTTTTTCTGCCAAAGGCTCTGGTGGTGACGCCGTCTTGGGCTCCACGGTGACCTCCTTCTTGTTGTCCTACTGGTCTTGGTCTTGTTGCACCGATATGGAAACCTTTGCCTGATGCCTCAGGACTGCTCACCTGCGCTTGCCTCTTTAGCACCAAAGAGGAAACGAGGACACTATGCGCGCTGGCGGCCGCCTGGCGCCCGCCTGGCTCCAATCGTCATGGCTTGCGTCACAGAAACCTCGCGTGGTGTCCCTTGCCTTGATCTCTCCGCCCCTCACGAGCCAGCCTGGTGGGGTAACCCCCGAGGAGGCCTTGTATCATCTGCCTCGCGAGGCTTGGACCCTCGCGAGGGTCTTGAGTGTTTGCTGGTGAAGATGGGTTGTGCAGGGCCACTGGTGGAGCCACACTGTGGGCCGCAGGCAGGCATGTTTGGGGACCCCCGTTCCTAGAACGCCGACAGTACTCCCCGGGCCCAAGGCGCGCTCGGACTTGGCTTCAAGGCGAAGCCAAAGGGCAAGTGTGGAGCGCCGCGGGACCCAACAGCTTGTGGTCCCGGTTGGCGTGTGGCGACTGATTGGACGTGGGCGTCTCCGCTTCCCCACGCTACCACGGCAACTACCCGACTTGACGAGTCCTTGCTGCATGCAGAAAGAAGATCATTATTACCTTACATCATGGAGGCCGGCGGTTGGCCTCCCCTTGGCTATAAATGGGAAGAGGGGCGGAGCCCCTGTCTCCCATCCCTTCCTTTGCTTCTCCCGCTCCTTCTTCTTCCTCGCTTCATCGCTCGCTGCATCGACCATGGAGCCGATACGGAGGTTCTCGTCCGTGGAAAAGGGAAAGATTCCCCTTAACGAGCCCGAGCCAATTCCGCCGAAGAAGAGGCTGTCCCATCATGACGACATAGTCGTGAGGTCGGAAGTGTCGCGGCCATGGTACGGGCGGCCACCTCCCGGGTATCGGTTGCCCTTGTACGCCCGAGCTGAGGGCTCCGGAGGGAGGGGCGACGAGCACCGCCGCCCACGCTAGGGCCGTGGTCGCCTGCTACCTCTTGAGCACTGCCTTGGTTTTCCCTTGAAGAGGAAAGGGTGATGCAGCAAAGTAGCGTAAGTATTTCTCTTAGTTTTTGAGAACCAAGGTATCAATCCAGTAGGAGACTACACGCAAGTCCCTTGTACCTAGATAAACAAATTAGAACCTCGCAACAAACACAATAAAGGGGTTGTCAACCCCTTCACGGTCACTTATGAGAGTGAGATCTGATAGAGATAATAATAATAAGATAAATATTTTTGGTATTTTTATGATATTGATAAGAAAGTAAAGATTGCAAAGTAAAATAGATTGGAAACTTATATGATAAAAGATAGACCCGAGGGCCATAGGTTTCACTAGTGGCTTCTCTCAAGATAGCATAAGTATTACGGTGGGTGAACAAATTACAGTCGAGCAATTGATAGAAAAGTGCATAATTATGAGAATATCTAGGCATGATCATGTATATAGGCATCACGTCCGCGACAAGTAGACCGAAACGATTCTGCATCTACTACTATTACTCCACACATCGACCACTATCCAGCATGCATCTAGAGTATTAAGTTCATAAGAACAGAGTAATGCATTAGGCAAGATGACATGATGTAGAGGTATAAACTCAAGCAATATGATATAAACCCCATCTTTTTATCCTCAATGGCAACAATACAATACATGCCTTGCTGCCACTGCTATCACTGGGAAAGGACACCGCAAGATTGAACCCAAAGGTAAGCACTTCTCCCATTGCAAGAAAGATCAATCTAGTAGGCCAAACCTAACTTATAATTCTAAGAGACTTGCAAAGATAACCAATCATACATAAAAGATTTCAGAGAAGAATCAAATATTGTTCATATATAAACTTGATCATAAACCCACAATTCATCGGATCTCAACAAACACACCGCAAAAAGAGTTACATCAAATAGATCTCCAAGAAGATCGAGGAGAACATTCTATTGAGAACCAAAGAGAGAGAAGAAGCCATCTAGCTAATAACTATGGACCCGAAGGTCTATGGTAAAGTACTCACACATCATCGAAGAGGCTATGGTGTTGATTTAGAAGCCCTCCGTGATCGATTCCCCCTCCGGCGGAGCTCCGGAAAAGGCCCCAAGATGGGATCTCTTGGGTAAAGAAGGTTGCGGTGGTGGAAATAGGGTTTCGTGGTGCTCCTGGATGTTTTCGGGATATTTGGATATATATATATAGGAAGAAGTAGTAGGTCGGTGGAGTTGCGAGGGGCCCACGAGGGTGGGGGCGCGCCTCCCTGCCTCATGGCCGCCTCGTTTCTTTCTTGACGTCTACTCCAAGTCCCCTGGATCATGTTTGTTCCAAAAATAACTCTCCCGAAGGTTTCATTCCGTTTGGATTCCGTTTGATATTCCTTTTCTGCCAAACACTGAAATAGGCAAAAACACAGCAATTTGCACTAGGCCTTGTGTTAGTAGGTTAGTCCCAATAATAATATAAAAGTGTATCAATAAGCCCATTAAACATCCAAAACAGATAATATAATAGCATTGAATAATAAAAAAAATATAGATACGTTGGAGACGTATCAAGCATCCCCAAGCTTAATTCCTGCTCGTCCTCGAGTAGGTAAATGAAAAAATAGAATTTTTGATGTGGAATGCTACCTAGCATAATTCTCAATGTAATTTTCTTTATTGTGGCATGAATGTTCAGATCCGAAAGATTCAAGACATAAGTTTAATATTGACACAAAAATAATAATACTTCAAGCATACTAACTAAGCAATTATGTCTTCTCAAAATAACATGGCAAAAGAAATTTCATCCCTACAAAATCATATAGTTTGGTCATGCTCCATTTTCGTCACACAAGAATGCTCTCATCATGCACAACCCCGATGACAAGCCAAGCAATTGTTTCATACTTTAGTAATCTCAAACTTTTTTCAAATTTCACGCAATATATGAGCGTGAGCTATGGACATAGCACTATGGGTGGAATAGAATATGATGATAGGGGTTATGTGGAGAAGACAAAACAAGAGAAAGTCTCACATTGACGCGGCTAATCAATGGGCTAGGGAGATGCCCATCAATTGATGTCAATGCAAGGAGTTGGAATTGCCATGCAACGAATGCACTAGAGCTATAAATGTATGAAAGCTCAACAAAAGGAACTAAGTGGGTGTGCATCCAACTTGCTTGCTCACGAAGACCTAGGGCATTTGAGGAAGCCCATTGTTGGAATATACAAGCCAAGTTCTATAATGAAAAATTCCCACTAGTATATGAAAGTGACAAAACAAGAGACTCTCTATCATAAAGATCATGGTGCTACTTTGAAGCACAAGTGTGGAAAAAAGGATAGTAGCATTGCCCCTTTTTATTTCTTTTTATTTCTTTTTTTGGGCCTTGTTTTTTTGGCCTTTCTCTTTTTTTATTTGGGACAACTCTCTATTAATGATGATCATCACACTTCTATTTATTTACAACTCGATACCAGAACAAAATATGACTCTATATGAATGCCTTCGGCGGTGTACCGGGAAGGGAAATGAATCAAGAGTGACATGTATGATAAATTATGCATGGTGGCTTTGCCACAAATACGATGTCAACTACATGATCATGCAAGGCAATATGACAATGATGAAGCGTGTCATAAATGAAACGGTGGAAAGTTGCATGGCAATATATCTCTGAATGGCTATGGAAATGCCATAATAGGTAGGTATGGTGGCTGTTTTGAGGAAGATATAAGGAGGTTTATGTGTGATAGAGCATATCATATCACGGGGTTTGGATGCACCGGCGAAGTTTGCACCAACTATCAAGGGGAGAAAGGGCAATGCACGGTAACGAAGAGGCTAGCAATGATGGAAGGGTGAGAGTGCGTATAATCCATGGACTCAACATTAGTCATAAAGTACTCACATACTTATTGCAAAAATCTAGAAGTCATCAAAAACCAAGCATTACGCGCATGCTCATAGGGGGATAGATTGGTAGGAAAAGACCATCGCTCGTCCCCGACCGCCACTCATAAGGAAGACAATCAAAGAACACCTCATGTTTCAACCGGTTTGGATGGCGGTCATGTAATAGGATAAGCAATTAGTTTACCTATCTGTTTTTAGCCAACCGGTTGTGGCGTCCCTTATTAGGATAGTCTGTCGTTCTAGCCTCTTTGGCTCTGTGTGAGCCTTTTTTTACAGTTCGAGACTTTTAAGACCATGTTGGAACCTATTTATTTGTTTTAATAAGAGGGCCATATGCATCGTTCTGATGCAGAGGCCGGGGTGAACCCCCTTTTCGAAAAAAAATACGTGCATGCTATGGGACTTGCAAACTTCAACACGAGTATTTCTCAAATTCACAACTACTCAACTAGCACACTCTAATATCACCACCTTTATATCTCAAAACAATTATCAAGTATCAAACTTCTCATAGTATTCAATGCACTTTTTATGATAGTTTTTATTATACCAATCTTGGATGCCTATCATATTGGGACTAAATTCATAACCAAAGCAAATTACCATGCTGTTCTAAAGGACTCTCAAAATTATATAAGTGAAGCATGAGAGATCAATAATTTCTATAAGATAAAACCACCACCGTGCTCTAAAAGATATAAGTGAAGCACTAGAGCAAAATTATCTAGCTCAAAAGATATAAGTGAAGCACATAGAGTATTCTAATAAATTCCAATTCATGTGTGTCTCCCCCAAAAGGTGTGTACAGCAAGTATGATTGTGGTAAAATAAAAAGCAAATACTCAAATCATACAAGACTCTCCAAGCAAAACACATATCATGTGGTGAATAAAAATATAGCCTCAAGTAAAGTTATCGATGAACGAAGACGAAAGAGGGGATGCCATCCGGGGCATCCCCAAGCTTAGGATTTTGGTTGTCCTTGAATTTTACCTTGAGTTTCCTTGGGCATCCCCAAGCTTAGGCTCTTGTCACTCCTTATTCCATAATCCATCAAATCTTTACCCAAAACTGGAAAACTTCACAACACAAAACTCAACAGAAAATCTCATGACCTCCGTTAGTATAAGAAAACAAACCACCACTTAAGGTACTGTAATGAAATAATTATTTATTTATATTGGTGTTAAACCTACTGTATTACAACTTCTCTATGGTTCGTAACCTCCGATACTAGCCATAGATGCATCAAAATAAGCAAACAACACACGAAAGACAGAATCTGTCAAAAACAGAACAGTCTGTAGTAATCTGTAAGTTTCGAATACTTATATAACCTCAACAATTCTGAAATAAATTGGTGGACTTGAGTAATTTGTCTATTAATCATCTGCAAAAAGAATAAACCGAATCGCACTCTCCAGTAAAACATGGCAGCAAATCTCGTGAGCGCTAAAGTTTCCGTTTTTTACAGCAAGATCGCAAAAACTGCCCCCAAGTCTTCCCAAAGGTTCTACTTGGTACAAACACTAATTAAAAGCATAAAACCATATCTAAATAGAGGCTAGATGAATTATTTATTAATAAACAGAACCAAAAAGCAATAAACAAAAATAAAATTGGGTTGCCTCCCAACAAGTGATATCGTTTAATGCCCCTAGCTAGGCATAAACGCAAGGATAGATCTAGGTATTACTATGATAATGATAAGGTAAATCGCGAAAACTCATCTCATACTACCTACGTTAAGAAGCAAGCTATCTTTGTGGTAAGCAAAAGTAGTCAAAAGGGCTAAATTTAATGGGACAAAAGTCGCCAAGATCAAGCTCGGGAGGTATTGGTTCCTCCTTTGGCCCCTCATATTGCACAACCAATTCATCATTATAAGCATTCTTTTGGCAAAAAGTCATGAGCCTTTGTTCAAGGGGAAAACCAAACCCATTACTTTGGATAGCAAAATTATCATTAAGTTCAGAGATCTTGTCAACAAGAACATCGGTAGGAACCTTCTTTCTAAGGTTTTCGTTAAAAGCAACATGATCTAAAGATCGTAAGCGCATTATGTCTTCTTGATAGAAAAGGATTGCTTCTATGGGAGGACGGCCGGCGTCCACCCTATAATGCGCAAAAAATTCATTGGCTTCTTTTATTATGAATCTGAACTCATGAGCTAAAAAGATGGTAGCTGCTCGCTTAACAGAGGAATGCTCAATATTAGAAAATTCTAGAAAAATCCTTTGGATGCAAGGGTGCATATGAATAAATTGTCTTTCAAGTTCAACTATGAGCAAGGATATAGCATCCGCAAAACTACTAGTTCTATGGATAATAGACCCTCCCATAATAGGTAAAGCACTGGCACAAGTAAAGAAATCTTGAATAACTCATTTTCCAATAATATTGCCACTACCAATTCGAAACTTTTTAGTGTGTAAAATAGTACGTTCTTCATGAGGATCAATAAAAGCATGAAAGTTTTCCATGTTATTACCACTATCTTTATCAACGATAACCTCCCCCAATTTCAGACATGATGGTAGCAAGAGGCAAGCGAAAAAGAGGCGGAAGGAAAAGAGGGCAAATAAAACGGCAAGGGTGAAGTGGGGGAGAGGAAAACGAGAGGGAAATGGCAAATAATGTAATGCGAGGGATAATAGTTTGTAATGGGTACTTGGTATGTCTTAACTTGTGCGTAGATCTCCCCGGCAACGGTGCCAGAAATCCTTCTTGCTACCTCTTGAGCACTGCATTGGTTTTCCCTTGAATAGGAAAGGGTGATGCAGCAAAGTAGCATAAGTATTTCCCTCAGTTTTTGAGAACCAAGGTATCAATCCAGTAGGAGACTACACGCAAGTCCCTCGTACCTACACAAACAAATAAGAACCTCGCAACCAATACGATAAAGGGGTTGTAAATCCCTTCACTGTCACTTACGAGAGTGAGATCTGATAGAGATAATAATAAGAATATAAATATTTTTGGTATTTTTATGATATAGATAAGAAAGTAAAGATTGCAAAGTAAAATATATTGGAAACTTATATGATAAAAGATAGACACGGGGGCCATAGGTTTCACTAGTGGCTTCTCTCAAGATAGCGTAAGTATTACGGTGGGTGAAGAAATTACTATCGAGCAATTGATAGAGAAGTGCATAATTATGAGAATATCTAGGCATGATCATGTATATAGGCATCACATCCGCGACAAGTAGATCGAAATGATTCTGCATCTACTTCTATTACTCCAAATATCGACCGATATCCAGCATGCATCTAGAGTATTAAGTTCATAAGAACAGAGTAATGCATTAGGTAAGATGACATGATGTAGAGGGATAAACTCAAGCAATATGATATAAACCCCATCTTTTTATCCTCCATGGCAACAATATAATACGTGTCTTGCTGCCCCTGCTGTCACTGGGAAAGGACACCGCAAGATTGAGCCCAAAGCTAAGCACTTCTCCCATTGCAAGAAAGATCAATCTAGTAGGCCAAACCAAACTGATAATTCAGAGAGACTTGCAAAGATAACCAATCATACATAAAAGATTTCAGAGAAGAATCAAATATTGTTCATAGATAAAATTGATCATAAACCCACAATTCATAGGATCTCGACAAAACACCGTAAAAAGAGTTACATCAAATAGATCTCCAAGAAGATCAAGGAGAACATTGTATTGAGATCCAAAGAGAGAGAGAAGAAGCCATCTAGCTAATAACTATGGACCCGAAGGTCTGTGGTAAACTACTCACACATCATTGGAGAGGCTATGGTGTTGATGTAGAAGCCCTCCGTGATTGATTCCCCCTCCGGCGGAGGTCTAGAAAAGGCCCCAAGATGGGATCTCTTGTGTACAGAAGGTTGCGGCCGTGGAAATAGGGTTTCGTGGTGCTCCTGGATGTTTTCGGGATATATGGATATATATAGGAAGAAGAAGTAGGTCGGTGGAGCTGCGAGGGGCCCACGAGGGTGGGGGGGCAGCCGCGCCTCCCTGCCTCGTGGCCGCCTCGTTTCTGTCTTGACGTCTACTCCAAGTCCCTGGATCACGTTTGTTCCAAAAATAACTCCCCCCAAAGATTTCATTCCATTTGGATTCTGTTTGATATTCCTTTTCTGCAAAACACTGAAATAGGCAAAAAACAACAATTTGCACTTGGCCTTGGGTTAGTAGGTGAGTCCCAAAATAATATAAAAGTGTATAAATAAGCACATTAAACATCCAAAAAAGATAATATAATAGCATGAAACAATCAAAAATTATAGATACGTTGGAGATGTATCATCGCCGTGCCGCGGTGACGCACGCCGTCGCCCTAGGAGCCCACGCCGCAGACTCCTCGCGTGAACTCGTGATGTGTGCGATGATGCCTCCACGCACTTGGATCCGCTTCCCACAGTTCTTCTCCGTCGAGATGCCGCCGAGGGCCCCCCTCGAAGTTTGGCTGCAGCACGCCGACTGCGGTGTCCCGGCGACTGGAGCAGAGGTTGAAGCCGTTTCACTGGGCAAAAATCTTCATGAGTCGCGGCTGGGGCGAGGTCGCCCGGGTTTGCGGCGCGGAAGGCGCCCTCGCCATCCACTTCAAGTATGATGGCGCCTCCACGATGTTCTTCAAGGTCTTCAACGCGGAAGGCCGCCGCTTGGAGTGCTGCCCTGGAAAGGGTCGTCAGGACGGGGCAGCGACCAACGTCGAGCCTCCCGTTGGGCTCGCCGGCAGCTCCTTCAGTGACAGTGGTGACTCCTGGTGGTCCAGCGACTCTCCCGAGCTCGTCGAAACTCCGAAGACAAGCGACGACAGCTACGTGCCTCCGAGCTCTCGCCGGGCCCGGAGCAAGGCCGCAGCGTCCGGCCGCTGCCGTCGCTGATCTTGAGGGGGTTGGCGCCGGCCTCTGGAGGCCCACTGTTGAGGATGGCGGCAATGATGTTCGGCGCATGTAGATAGGGCCTCTAGAAACTTCCTTCTCTTGTTCCCTGCGAGGAATCAAGACAGACCCGTGTGGGTGTGTAAAGGGTCTATAATGTCTTTTGTCGATATTATCCTTATTGTGAAAATTTGCAAACGCATGTCCTACTAAGGCTCGGTCTCCCCTTTCCAACCCCGTGGCATCTTGGTGCTCTACGCCGATAGGTCCCGGTCCCTAGGCATGCTATAGCTGTCGCTGGTATGCCAGGTTGCCATGCCGTGGTCAAGGCCAGGAGGTGAGCGGCCCGAGGTCCACTAAGAGATCCTGAGTCGCGATGCTCAAGAGGTCCCCTTTAGCGCGCAAGCAGCTACCTGAGGATGGGAAAGGGAGGCGACGTTTCCACAGCAGCGCAGCGAAAGGCAAGGATCTTATGTCGTAGCGCTGGGTCGATCCAGGCGCAAGACTTATCTTGGCATTCCGGAGCTGGTTCCTCGTGTTGCGCCAGACTTATGCGTCGTCCACTGTTGTGTACCTAGGTTAGGCCCGTGCGAGCCTCCCCCTCTTCTGCACGCTCTTCTATGTGCTCTACATCCTCAGGTCCCGGCCCTCGAGCGAGCTCAGCCGCCGCTGGTATGCCAGGTCATGAAGTCGTGGTCAAGGCCAGGGGTGAGGGCTGGAGAGCCAGTAAGAACTCCTGAGTCGCGATGCTCAGGAGCCCCCTTTTAACACGCAGGCGAATTTCATGGGAGAAGAGGGAGCTCGCGGTACCGCCCGCTGTAGTCCTTAGAAGGTTCCTGCAAGTTAGCGCAAGGAAGGGCACAAATTGCCATGGTGATTGCTAGTCTGCCACTGGTTGCTTCGCAAGGAGGTGAAGGCACTGAGGGTCTGGTGAGGTGACGTGCGCGGGCGTGCCGCGAGCCAGAGCTCAACCGCTCAGATTTGTTAGTGTTGCAGGGACGGACCCGAGCACAAGCGTCGTGCCGGTATGAGAAGTTCCCGTGGCGGGCAATAATCAAGCAGGCAGTGATGACCATAGATATATTATGCATGAAAAGCAAACTAGCTTAGGTAAATGCAAGAACGATACACACCACTGGGTCGGACCCAAGCGGCTTGGGGATGATGCAGCCCGAGGGGCAGCCCAGCAGGGTGAACTAAAGATGCAAGTGGATTCATGCCGCAGGGACAGACCCACGCGGCCTGGGGATGATGCAGCCCCGGGGGCGCTCCCAGCTAAATGAACTTGGAAAATGTCACCTGGTTTGGTTGTCGAAGGAGTGTTGGGGTAGCTGAAGATGCATGGCGAAGAGGTTGCTCCTCACGAGCCGTCGAGACCCAGAGCCTCGAGAGGCTCTGGAGGCTCTGGTGGCCTCCTACAGACGATCTCCATCTCCGCCAGGACTGCGTGATGCTTGGCCTCCTAACCTGCCAGGATGCTCCACAGGTTGCGCTAGAAGGCGGCTGCCACGCTCGGCAGGCCGAACGACATGCGAACGTAGCTGTGAGATGGACCCTCACACCATCCAGCACGCGAAGGCCAGAAGCGCTCCTGAGATGCGGCCCTGTTGAGCCCCGAGATGTTGATGCAGACTCGCAGCTCACCACCCTCGCCTGGATGGGGAGCAGCGCCAGGTGGGCAACGGTTGTCGTGTATTGCCCTTGCTTCCTGAAGCTCCTGAGTGGCCTTGGCGATGAACTCCTGAGCGTCGGGCGCTCCTCACCCGGTGTCCTCCTGAGGGAAACATGCCACACGCCTCCACGTGGTGCCCGAGCGCCTCCCTCATGATGTTGGCTAGGTCTGAGGCCCTCCAGAAGAGAGCCCCCAAGCCCTGCCCGAGGAGAGCACTGGGCGCGCCTCCCTATGCGAGGGAGGGAGGCACCCCAGGCGCGGGTGCTGATCCTGAGGTGGCGCCGCTGGAGGCGCCGCTTCCCTGAGGCCCAATGCGGAGTAGCTACTTCTTGTTCTTGGGGTTGGCCTCAGGAGGGTACTGCACACCCGCGCTGTCAGGGTCTTCGATTGCTGCAGCTTGGAAGGCGTGCTCAAGGGAGCACACCGCGTCTCTTTCTTCACAGGGGACTGTGATGATTCCGCCGCTTCCCGACATCTTGAGGAAGTTGTAGCCATGGTGGGTGACTGCCATGAATTTGGCTAGCGCTGGGTACCCAAGGATGGCATTGTACGGCAGGCGGATGTGGGCGACGTCGAAGTCGACAAGCTTGGTGTGGTAGTTGTCGCACTGACCAAAGGTGACAAGGAGACGAACTTGCCCTATCGGGGTGGTGGAGCCGCTAGTCACTCCTGAGAAAGGCTTGGTAGGGTAGAGCTGATCGTATGGCACTTGAAGGATGTCGAACATTTTGCTGGACATGACACTGAACCCTACGCCTCTATCAATGAGGGTCTTGGTGACTTGGACATTGCTGATGATGGGTGAACAGAGCATCGGGAGGACGCTGGCGGTTGCCGCACATTTGAGCTGGTCCGCCGAGCTACAGGTGATGGCGTACTTGGACCATCTGAGCAGGTGCGTGGCCTCGAGCTTGGGGAGGGCTACATTCACCTCGCGAGAGAACTGCTTGAAGATGTGTTGGGAAGCACGGAGGGATGAAGTGAGGAGGCTTGCTGCTCGTTTGCCGCCGGGCCGGTAGCGGCGTTGGCGGAGGGTGACGGAGAACGACGGGGAGGTCTGCCGATAGGGGTTGTCTAAGCGATGCAGGTGGTGAGAGTGGCCCGACGCTCAGCGCGGGCCCAACGAGCGTCGGCCATGAACTTGGTGGAGTGGCGAAGCGCGGATTGACGAAGGGGAAAGCACAAGCACACCCCTGCCTGGTGCGCCAAATGTCGGATTTCGGATTTCGGCAAAACCCTTGAGGTTCAAGCACTGGGGTGCGCACTTAGATCTCTCCCCCCCCCTCTAGCTCTCACACATCATGATCTCACGGCCTAGCTCGACGAACCCAAAGAACAAAAGACACAAGAGTTTATACTGGTTCGGGCCACCGATGTGGTGTAATACCCTACTCCAGTGTGGTGTGGTGGATTGCCTCTTGGGCTGGGGATGAACCATTACAAGGGAAGAACAGCCTCCTGAGGGGAGGTGTTCTTGTGCTTGGTGAACTTGTGTGGTTGAGGATGAACTGAATCCTCTCTCTCGCTCTCTCTCTCTCTCTCTAGATCAGTTTTCTCCTACTATGGTGGCTAGTCCTATTTATAGAGGCCCTGGTCCTCTTCCCAAATATTGAGTAGGAAGGGATCCCATAACGGCCAAATTCGAAGGGACACAACTAGTACATGTTATCCTCACAAAAGTTGTCTTCTCCTGCCAAAGGCTCTGGTGGTGACGCCATCTTGGGCTCCACGGTGACCTCCGTCCTACTGTCCTTCTGGTCTTGGTCTTGTTGCACCGATATGGAAACCTTTGCCTGATGCATCGGGACTCCTCACCTGCGCTTGCCTCTTTAGCACCAAATAGGAAACAAGGACACTGCGCATGCTGGCGGCCGCCTGGCACCCGCCTGGCTCCAGTCGTCATGGCTTGCGTCACAGAAACCTCACGAGGTGTCCCTTGCCTTGATCTCTCTGCCCCTCGCGAGCCAACCTAGTGAGGCAGCCCCCGAGGTTGTCTTGTGTCGTCCGCCTTGCAGGGCTTGGCCCCTCGCGAGGGTCTTGAGTGTTTGCTGGTGAAGATGGGTCGTACAGGGCCGCTGGTGGAGCTATGGGCCGCAGGCAGGCAAGTCTGGGGACCCAATGTTCCCAGAACGCCGACATTAGTGACTTACAAAAGTTCTTCGGTTTCATGCTAATCGAAAGTGGTTGTTAATAAGACTTGATCAACCTTATTAATGGATCATTTTCGAACGGTGTGAAGTTGATGAATTTAGTAAGCACCATCTTCTGCCCCTACTTTTTATCCTCCGTTTTTCTTAGTTAATAAAATAAAATGCCATGTTTTGCCTGTTTTCTGATTTTTCCCATGCAATAAAAAAATGACCCAAAAATAAAAGTTCTCAGAATGCCCTGAAAATTTAGTACGATTTCTTTTCTAATTTTTTGGTGCAATAAACATCAGAGGGAGGTGCAGCAGGTGGGCACAACCCACCTGGGCGCGCCAGGACCCCCAGGCGTGCCCTGGTGGGTTGTGGTCCCCACATGGGCCCCTCACTCATCTCTTTACACCACATCATCACCTAGCTCCAGAAAAAATCTCCATTGCCCTCTCTCTCGTGTTCTTGCTCTCAAAACCGAAGATTTCAATCTCTTTGCTCGACGCTCCGTTTCCGAAACTGTTTCGGGGGATTGTTGCTTGGTATGTGACTCCCCGTTTGTCCAATTAGTTTTTGTTTTAGTGGTTTATATTTTGAATAATTAGCTACTCTTGGTGCTGCTGTAGATGTGCTTGCATGTTGAATTCTTAGTGTTCTAAGTAGTTTGAATGCTTGCTATTGTCTCTATGTATCTCTATGAGTAGTTGGTATCATTTTTGTGATGTTTTGTTGAATTTTTTTGTGGGCTAATAAATTTCAGAATTTTGTCCATAGGAAAACCATGAATATCTTTAGGAAGTTTGGCTCCAAGAAGAACTCCAAGGGTGTTATTGGGGAGTCATCTGATAGTGATCTCCATCCTCGGAGGTTGGCGGAGGTACGGTCGTGTGAATGGCCGCACACCCCGTTCCTGGGAGAGGCTTACTTCAGGAGTTCATGTAATATGTTACGAATGCCGGCCTCACTGACTTCATTGCAGATGAGTGTGAACAGCACCAAATCCTCACAAACATTTTTGTTCAGAGCATTACTTTCCTGCCTAGGAATAATCCTCCTGAAGTTAGCTTTGATTTATATGTTGAAAACCATCCGATACCACTTACTGAATTTTGCAACATATGCATGATCCCTTCTGATGGGAGCTTGTCCGAGCCTAGGCCGGCTGGGTTTGAGGCATTTTATCGCACTTTGATCGTGGGAGATGAGAGAGGGGTGTCAGCTACCACTGCCGCTAGCTTGCATTTTCCTGCTGTTCATTACTTTGCACTTTTCATTGCAAAAATGCTTGCTTGCTAGGGAGAAGGTGGGAGCGCTTAGCTCATCGGACCTTGCTGTTTTCCGTCGTGCATTAGAGGGCGACAACACTTATAGCATTGGAGCTATTGTGGCTCATCGCCTCCATCTTAATAAATCTCAGGGTAAAATCCAAGGTGGGATTTATGCTACTCGCTTGACGGTCCACTTTAATGTTGGGATACGCCCTCATGGTTAACCTCTCACCAAGGTTTATCTAGACCGTGCAGCAATGGATGGAACACCATCATTTACTTGCACGGGATTATCCTAACATTCCTATTCCTTATAACCTAGTCTTTAGTGTTGAAACCCGTGATATTATTCCATTGCCCACCCCTGCCTTGTTTGATTCTGTTGCCAGGGGTGGATATAAAATCATGCTTGCAGACATCATCGCCTACCGGAACGCTCAGGCAGCTGCAGAGGTAGAGGAGGAGTCTCCACAGTGGGATCAGTGGATGCCCACTCCTCAGTACCCCAACTACTATCCGGATTACTGATTGACTACCAAGTTAGGCCAAACGCCTAAGCTTGGGGGAGTACGTGTTTCTCACTGCCATTACATTCATGTTCCCTTATTCATCTAGTAGGTGTTCACACTTTTCATTGTATCATCCATGTTTAAATTTTATTTTTCTTGCTTTCTTCTTGCATGTTTGAAAAACTTTAGAAAGACAAAAAAATAGTTGTAGTTAGTTTATTTTCCATGCATAATTAGTTGTAGTATTAAAAAGAAAATCCAAAAAGATTTCCTTGTTCTTCTTTTGCTTGTTGGGAGCTTTCCCGTGTAAATAGTTTTTCTCATTTTTGCTTTTCCCTTTTATTTGCTTGTTCAAGAAAACCAAAAACTCCAAAATTATTTCAATGTCTTTCTCTGAATTTCTTTTCTTTTATTCGGGTTGTACCAAGGAGAAGACCACGATGAAAATGTTGAGTGGCTCTCATATGAATAATTGCTGAACTAATAAAGAGCCCATTTTACCTTTTCTTCTCCTGTTGAATAAAATGTTCTGCAGATTCCAGCTTAGTCCATGGCACTCTTGCACTATTATTGTTTTCATATTGTTCGGTCGTGCAAGTGAAAGGCAATAATGACGATATTTGATGAACTGGCGGTGGCAGAGAGAAACTGGTAGGAACTTGACTTGTTCTGTTTGTGCAAATATGTTAACCTAGTATCCATGATTCAGCCCATTATGATTAAACATTTTTGCAATGACAATTAGAGATTATAGTTTCTCATGCGATGCATAAGTAGCTGGGAGTGGATAATAATTTATCTTGGATATCAACATTGCATTAAAATGATTGTGATGTAGTATGATGATATAGTGTCCTTCTCTGAATGTTCGAGTGGCTTGACTTGGCACATGTTCATGCATGTAGTTGAATCAAAACCAACATAGCCTTTATGATATTTATGTTCATGGTGTTCATATCATACTCATGCTAGTCTCCAATGTTACTTATGCATAATGCATGATCATGATCATTGTTGCTCTCTATCTGGATGCTTCTCAATCTAATTGCTAGCATTCGCCTGTACTAAGTGGGGATTCTGCTTGTACATCAAAAACCATGAACCCAAATTTATTCCAGATGAGTCCACCATATCTACCTATATGCGGTATTACCTTGCCGTCCTAAGTAAATTTGCAAGTGCCACCTCTAAAAACTTCTAAAAAAATATCCGTTTTGTGTGCCTAGATCGTTCATGAAACGACAGGAGGTAGTCAGTATCTTCCATGCTAAGTGGGTTATTCTCAGGTCGAGTGTTTATTCACTTGCCATCACGCTAGAACCTGAGAGCACGACTGTCATGAATTATGCATTGTGTGTAGCTAATGTTGGGTGCATCATGATTGGATCTTTTCTACCATGAATTACAATGTTTAGTCGCTTCTCAGACTTTGGAGGTGCTCTGCATTTATGTTTTGCGGTCTCAGAAAGGGCTAGCGAGATACCACTATTGTCATATTATATCATGGTTGTTTTGACAATGTGTTGCCGTTTGAGATGTCTTATTATTGCTCTCTAGCTAATTATGTCATTGATATGAGTTAATATAATCTTTAAGAGTTATTGTCGGCATGGTTAGTTATAATGTTGGCTGCAAACATGGGTGTTGTATAAGCTTATTTATGCAAACAAGAGAAAAAGAGTTTGTAAAAGTTTTTCTTTTTCACTTTCAGTTTATCAACTGAATTGCTTGAGGACAAAGCAAAGGTTTAAGATCGGGGGAGTTGATACGTCTCCAATGTATCCACTTTTCCTAACGCTTTTCCTCCTGTTTTGGACTCTAGTTTGCATGATTTGAATGAAACTAACCCCGGATTAACGTTGTTTTTAGCAGAACTACCATGGTGTTGTTTTTGTGCAGAAATAAAAGTTCTTGGAATGGAACGAAACTTTGTGGAGAATTTTTATATAATATATATAAGAATTTCTGGAGCCAAGACCTACCGAAGGGGGCACCTGGGTGGGCACAACCCACTAGGGTGCGCCCCCCTCACCAGGCGCGCCCAGGTGGGTTATCCCCACCTGGTGGCCCCGCAGACCCTGAAACCAATGCAATAAAATCCTATTTTCCAGAAAAAATCAGGGAGAAAGAATTATCGCGATCCAGAGACAGAGCCGCCGCCAAGCCCTGTTCTTCCTCGGGAGGGCAGATCTGGAGTCCGTTTGGGGCTCCGGAGAGGGGGATCTTCATTCTTCGTCATCACCAACCCTTCTCCATCGCCAATACCACCATGCTCCCCATCGGGAGTGAGTAATTCCTTCGTAGGCTCGCTGGTCGGTGAGGAGTTGGATGAGATTCATCATGTAATCGAGTTAGTTTTGTTAGGGCTTGATCCCTACTATCCACTATGTTCTTAGATTGATGTTGCTATGACTTTGCCATGCTTAATGCTTGTCACTTCGGGCCCGGATGCCATGATTTCAGATCTGGACCGTTTATGTTATCACCATTATATCCATGTTCTATATCCGATCTTGCAAGTTATAGTCAACTACTACGTGTTATGATCTGGCAACCCCGGAGTGACAATAGCCGGGCCCACTCTCGGTGATGACCATAGTTTGAGGAGTTCATGTATTGACTATGTGTTAATGCTTTGTTCTGGTTCTCTATTAAAAGGAGGCCTCAATATCCCTTAGTTTTCAATATGGACCCCGCTGCCACGGGAGGGTAGCACAAAGGATGTCATGCAAGTTCTTTCCATAAGCACGTATGACTATTTACAGAATACATGCCTACATTATATCGATGAACTGGAGCTAGTGTCGTATCTCCCTATGTTATATCTGTCTCATGATGAATATCATCCAACAAGTCACCTACCAATACCTACGAATTTATCCTATATTGTTCTTGCTAAGTTACTACTGCTATCATCACTGTTATACTTGCTACCAAATTACTGCTACTAGTAGAGTGCCCGTGCGTTGCCAGGGGCATTTCAATTTTGTTTTGATTGCATATAGATACATGTATTAGTGTATAAAACTCTATGAATTTTTGGCCCCTTCCAACAACATCGCCTCGACACCCTTTTAATGGATTACTTTTGTCCATCTCCATCCCTCTCATATGCAAAACTAAAAATATATAGAAATATATGCAAGGAATATACAAAGAACAAAAATTATTTGTATGCATCTCTTCCCATTTTGTAAAACAAAACAAGTTTTCAGTCCAGTCCATGATAAAGGTTTTATCTCTTATCTAAAGTGAACAATAAACACATATAAAAAAAGCTCCTTCTACAATTAGTTGGTTGCTAAATGCAAGGGCATGACCGTTTTTAGTCAGGAGTAAGTGGCATTGTGCTTTTTCGTAGAGTGGTTCGCAACTCAATCCTTGTTAGAAATGACTTGTTAGGGTTTGTGATATTTTTCACTAACATAAAAATGCCCTGTGCAATTTGGACTATGAACATAAATCAAATTTGTAGTTTGTAGGACGTATGATGTGTTGTATTAAAAAAATTCAAATTTGTTAAATGTATCATTTTCCATCATTTGCTTGAGTTTTGACTTCAGGCTTGTAACGTGCACTTAAACATTAAGAATTGGAAAAATCATAATTTAGCTATCGTAACATAACGCTAAGTTTTACAAACCTATACATACACTGTGTGCATATATATAGACACACACATCCATCAGAGGCTTGCTTAACAATTTCATTAGGGGCTCGTTCACTCGTGAATCAAACATATACATATGACGTGCCGCTGGATCAGAGGTACGAGCTCGTTTTATGTTTGCAGGATTGAAATTGATCAACATTTTTATCTGCAAAATCATCCATATAGCTGCAACAACTGATTTGGAAACAAAGGACTAAAGCATGGCTTGGGAATCCTATATTTTACTCTCTATTATATTGTGCACGACTAACAAATGAAATACAACATAAATCTCTTTCCCTGGTAAAGTAGTGTTCGGTTATGAAACAAATTACTCTTTTTTTCATGAACCAACCTAGGGCTCTTCTATTTCTTTATTTGCAACCGGATGCTTGAATCAAATGTACGTTAATTTTATCTCCTCTAGGTCTCTGATCCAACAATTGGAGCAGAGCGATGTTGAAGAAAGGCGGAGGCAAGGTTACCATGGCTAGCATGAAGCTTCTAAATTTTCATATCCACCTTACATCAAAACAAAGCAAGGATAGCAAACATATTGCCGTTGGTGTTTGCTTGATCCATGCTTCACCCTAGTAGCTCCATCCTTTCTGTTGCTCCCTTGAGCCCCTCATTTCTATGAAATTTAATTAGCGAGTTAAATTTAGAACAATCAATATATACAGGAAAAAAACTAAGAGGGGAAATTTCTGTAGCTTCAGAGCAATTTAAGAAGCAACTTTAACACATTAAAAATCCCAACTTTGTTGCCAATATTAATTCTCTTTGATGAAACTATATACATCTAGGTTATCATACGAAAATCTCACAGACCTCATGCCAAGGTATGCTCCACATGGAAATCAGGTAACCGCAGCACTGCCACGATCTTCCAGCAACACGAACCCACTGAGCAGGCCTACTCCCATGCCAAACTTGCCAGCGATAGTCCAGCAAAGAAGTCCTCCCCAGGGGTTTAAGCTCACAAACAGATTTACCTGTGTGCATTAAAAACAGCACATAGAACACTATTCTGAATACAAATGATTTATACATCAGCATACGATTCATTTCTGATCCAAATTATGGCATCTGAGCATGCGTAGAGCCAAAAGTAGTGCAGTGCAGTACGCTTCATGAGGCATTTAATAGTGGGTTGCCCGTGCTTTGCAACTGGAGCTTGAATATTCTAGATGATATTCTAGCGTAATTCTCCTTTTTCTGGTTAACCTGTTTGTGAAATGTAGACGACGTTTTCATTTGCACAATTTTTTATATATTATAATATTGCGCTGACCAGGAATTGTTAAGAAAAAAAGTTGTGTGCGGCAAATTCACTAAACTGAATAAAATACTTTTAGATGTGCGAATTGAAACTCACCTGACTCTGCTTCTTTCTATTATAGGTTTCCGATGCATAGCACAATAAAATAAATGATGAATTAACTAATGTCTTGGTGATCGTATGCAATAAGCTGCACCAAAAATCCCAAACTTCCACCAGGGGTGTGGCAGATTCTGGACACAAATTATATATATAGTGATTTTACCTCATAATAGATAATTTCGTAGGTCCCCTCAAATAGTATAAAATTCCCCATGCTAAAAACTAAAAATAAAAAGGGACATGGATGTCTTTCAGAAATATCAACCAAAGAGAATAGGTTACTCGGCCACCAATTGGAATCCTTGAAAGTTCAGTTCACCAGTCTTGCAACAAGTATGTACCCACAAAGCAATTCTTTCTCTGAGTCAGCTCCTAGTGGTTCCACGGGGGTTCTCTATTACATTTGTATTAGGTGTAAGTGACCGGAGGAAAAAGTGTCAGGATTCATCGTGGGAGAAGCAGACGGATGGACGACTCGGGCTCTGGCGACCCTGGCGACGCGCCCCCGCCCCCAGCGGGCGCTGCGCCGGCGTTCCCTCCTCGCCCGGTCCCTCGTCGAACCTCTGCCCGACCTCCCCGCCCCCTGCGACGCCTGCCTCCCCGCCGCTCCCATCCTCCCTCGAGGTGATGCCGCGGATCCGGTGGGCGGACCACGCCGAGGAGGACGACCCCCCCCTGGCCGACAGCTCTGGCCCCTCCCGTTCCCCCCGCCCCCCGGTTCGTGCGTCGCCGACCAGCGTGACCGCTGGCTCAGCCTCCCGTTGCGGAGGTTCTGCCTCCGGCTCGCGGCGGCGCGCGCTGAACCGGCCGATGAGCTTCTGCTCGTCCGCCTCGAGGCAAAGGCGCTGCCTTGCGGGGCTCGGGAAGCCGCCGTCGCCGCTCCTGGGGTGTGGCAGGCCGGTCTGACCTGGGTTCGGCTCGGTCATCATGGCGGCCACCCTCGGCATCCCTTCCTCGGCTGACGCCGGCGACTCCCTCGG